>NC_080042.1:18398876-18443574 GCF_012489685.1 Lotus japonicus | reverse complement strand
AAATCCCTTTGGTTCAGTATACCGCAACTCAATGTGGTTCAACATAATAGTTCCTTCTTATTGATTCTCTAATTCATGATAATTAATTAACTAAGCGAAAATCAATTCACAGTTCTAAAAAACTAAGCGTTTATGAAACACTTACGAATTTACACAAACTAAGCGATCATACATCAACACTTATTTCTAAAACGACAGAATTAAGCAAACCATAGATTCAGAAATAGAGACGAAGAAAATTAATAACGAAAGAATTTTTCATTAAAATCAATACCTCAAGAGTGCGATATACTTCCAAAGAGATTTAATCCAGGAAGTTAGCATTTCATGGACGGAATAACAAAAGCAGTGAAAGTAATATAGAATATAGGGAATAGAAGGGAAAACCCTAACAGAGCCCTAATGATAAACTGAAATTCAAAATTATATTGCAAAGCAAAAGTTGTCTCAAGTTGTTTCAGCACAAATCTTTTTATAGGGCTGGAATTATATTCTAAATAAAAATCAAATCCTAAAGATAAAATCCGAAAATAAAAAACGAAAATAAATCCTGAGAATATAATCTCGAAAATAAAATTTTAAAATATAATAAAAATACAATCTTCAATTCGACACAAATAAAATCTTCATTCCGCAATGCCCAAAACGCCTTTGATGCAAAATATGACCTGAAAATAGTAATATACCTAATTAGACTA
Source organism: Lotus japonicus (assembly GCF_012489685.1). Classification (NCBI taxonomy): domain Eukaryota; kingdom Viridiplantae; phylum Streptophyta; class Magnoliopsida; order Fabales; family Fabaceae; genus Lotus; species Lotus japonicus. The sequence continues at coordinate 18,442,876 of NC_080042.1, read as the reverse complement.
AATAATAAAAAACTCATGCCAAACAAAGTGAATTAAGCACAAAGAATCATCAATAATGGAAAATTAAGAATTATCAATAGTGGGTAAAATATTGTTCATCAGTATCAACGCATTATTATACCATTAACTTGTTTTAGTTTTTTAATTAAAAAAAAAAAAAACTTGTTTTAGTTTTATTTGAAGAGTATGTTTTTTTTTTAAAGGATTTGAAGAGTATGTTTACAATAGAAACAACTGTTTCATTTGTATGTATGCCTTGGATGAAAATTAAGAAGATGAATTTCAAATTAAGTGGACGATAAAATCTAGTTTAATTGGTTTTTGTTAGTCAAAATCTAGTTTTGGTCAAAATCTTGTCCTATAGTTTTATTGGTTAATTAAGTTTTTATCTCTTGAAAATTACCCAAAATTTAGTTTTATTTTCTTGACGAAGAGTAAATCCAGCTTTTCCAGTATTTCTTATGTGAGCACAAACTCAGCAAGGAGTTGTAACAAAAAAAAAAAAAAAAAACTCAGCAAGGAGTAATTCTTAGGTGACATATATACAGGTTGGCCTGCTCATAGCAGCCACAAACAAGACGGGTTAGACTGGCCCGGCAAAAAGAGTGGGCTAGAAATACTGTCTCGCCCCACCAAAGGACGCTGGCAGGCCATTATAAATGAAAAAAAAATCCAAACATCATTGGCACGAAAACTCTGGAATTATTGTTGCGTAATGGAAACATTAGATAGAAAGAGGCCAAATTGCCATCTTTTTAGGTGCAGCATATTTATTTCAACAGGAACAAGTTACTCTAAGAAACATTCATATCTTTTTGCAGCAATATGGATAATCTTCTAGGAAGATAAGCCAATACTATTCACAATAGAAAAAGGTAGAAACTAAAGCCCTGCAATATTAAATTTGTGAGTGGATTGAAAAGTCTAGAAACGATAACAATGTAACCACCGTTTTTACATGGATTCTATACCTAGCAAGATTTGTCAAGTATTTATTGGTTATATGATGTATTTATGGACTTTAAAATATTTGTAATTAAACCAGTTAGCCTTTATTACAACTCATCCCAAAGTTGGTACATTTGCGCAACCGCTCCCACAGCTATTTCAGGTTCTAAACGTCAATTACCATGCATGGAATGTGAAATAAAAGAGGTGTAAACCAAATTAGGCATAAGATAACTACGGACTTTGTGTGTTTGTGTCATGACTCGTGAGTGAGAATGATCAACAGAACAAGTAAGAAAAGACAAGTGACTGAGAAAAGTGAGTGTGTGTGTGTGTGTGTGTTGGTATAGACACTGCTGGCTGCTGCAGCCAAGTTAGAATAGTGGGGAAAAAGAAATTTCCAGCCCAACAAACAAATGTTTCCAGACCAGCTGTGTGAAAAAATAACAACAAAGAACTCTGCAGGCCAGCCCATCCCAGCCGCATATCCCCAGCCCAACCCGCCTAAAACGTTGGCAGGGCAGGCTGAGCCCATATTGCCACCCTTAGGCGAGAACAAACCCAACATCTCTTATTTAGACACACATGCTAAAAAAATATTACAAGACAACAAAATATAAAATAAAAAAAAGAAACAGAGGTCACTTTAAATTCCTAGATGCTCGTAACATTGCTCACCACTTTATGCCTTTATCATCGCTGTCAATCCTCTTCGTTCCTTATGACTCCATCTGGAAAACTCTGCATCGTTGCAAGTACCGAAAAGGTGTAGATGGATGAGAATTTGTAGCAGTGAGAGCTCAAGGAGATCGAGCTTGGGTTTTGAGCCATAAATATTGCATTTGCAGCATCATAAGCCAAGATAGTCTCATGGGAGATCGCGAATGCTCACGGATTTCAGCAACTCATTTCCCCCAAGTTCTTTGTCTCATACCTTTGTAGGTGCAACTTGCATTTTTCAGAATCTGATTACCAGTCATGCAACCCTTTCTAGAGTTAGCTTGTGCAAGCCTCTTTAGTAGGCCTGCATAGACCAGCTCTAGAAAGGGAAGCATGAAGGGCAAATAAGACTCTAAAATTGCAAGTTGCAACTAAAAAGGTGTGTGATTGAGAACTTGGAGAAATGAATTGCTAAAATCCGTGAAACCAATTGTGGGCTGTGGCTATGGTTCAAAACATTTGGAACCGCTCATGAGGCTGCCTTGGCTTATGATGCTATATCTCATAAGCTTTATGGTTCAGAAACCAAGCTCACACTCTCAGAGCTCTCTCTGCAAATTCTCATCAAGCTCCACTGGCTATTGCAACAAATTTGTGTTTGCAGATGAAGCGGTGAGCAACGTAAAGAACGTAAAGGTTTGGCAGCCATGATAAGGTGGTGAGCAATCCTACAAGCTTATAGGAATAGAAAGTGACATATGTTTAACTTTTTTTAATCATTTATACTTTGGTGACTTGTAATTTGTTTAGTTGGTGTGCCTAAATTTGAAGTGTTGTGTTTGTGCTCACCCAATAATTACTCCTAGAGTATTCTAAGATATTATAACCACGCATGAAGACAATAATGTTGAAATAAAACCAAATTTTGTTTCCCTACAAACTGCTTGATACATGATAAAACATTCCTAGTTACATGTGCAGCAACTAAGGAGCATACGAAACACCATATATACTAATCTTTTATACAGAGTAGGAGTCATCATTGAGCTCTAGAGTGCATCTAAGAATGGTGCAGGTGCAAATAAAAAGCAGATCTACAACTATTTTTCTTAACAATTAAAGAGGAAACAATTTGTACCTTAAGATGAAAGGCCTTCTCCTCACCAAAGAACTCAACCTGTTGCAAACAAGATGCAGGAAGACATTAATAATCTACATAAATTTAAGCACAAATTCAAGTTAAGATTTATCTTTTAAACAAAAGGTGCCAACCCATTCAACTTTATTCACCTTATGCCATATGATGTGAAAGATATGACAAAGCAAAGGTGAGAAATTATAATAATGAAGTTGTGTGATCCTAAAGCTTGCTACAATATCCTCAACCCCTGGTAATCTTTTCTAGGAACACACCTCTGTTAATATTTAATTAGCATGTTTCGGAAGAATAACACATGATACATTCCAAATATTGCCCACCATCATCCTTATCATGACTTTAATATGTTTAACACATCAAATCCTGTAATAGTTATTTATTAAATGTTCTATAGTCTAGGTTTAGCAAATACCAAAGACAATAGAAATGCCCACATCAAAGTCACCAAAACATTTTCAGATACGTTTAATCTCATTTACAAGTTTAAATTATTAATGTGTAGAAAGTAGTTGAAGCACTTTTATTTCCATTTAAGAAACTTACAAGGCAAAGATAGCATCATCATTCAACTTACAATAAGCTTCAGTAATATAAAACTTGTCAAATAGTACTGCAACTAATATTCATAATATTATAAAGTTCAAACAAATCTCAAATTACCTATTCAGTGAACACTTTAATGATCATATAAAATTTGGCTCCTCCTTCATGGTGTTACCATTGCTATCTACGGATACTTTCATTTGACTAAAATCACCTGCAGAAGATTCAATTTCATTTTCCATAAACCTACTTGGAATGCAGGTACCTCTGCCAACAAATCCAAGACTGCTAGGACATGCTTGATCAAGTGAAGCACCAGATTTAACACCATAGGGAACTTATCTATCAGTAACAGGCAGAAGTTCAGGGATTGGTTTCGCAGCACCAAATGTGAAAGTTGAGTTTTGATGCTGCGGAATATTGCTATGGGTGGAGCCTATTGAACAAGAACCATAATTAATTATGGCATCACCACTAGTAAATTGAGATGTACTCAATGATTTATTTGATTTTTGTGACAATGAACCATAACCAATTATGGCATTCCTGCCAAAACTGCAACCCTGGTTGACAGTAGCAAGATTATTCACCACCTTCAAAGTGTCAGAAGCTTGAGAGTGAACTACCACACGAGATGGTTGAACATTGATTGATCGACTTTGATCCTGTATCAGAGGTGAGGGCTGTTGCGGGTGCTGCTGCTGTTGTTGGTGCCGCAATATATTCACCAGCATGTCATTATTCTGATCGCCCAACCTTCCAACGCTACTATTTGGTCCCACATAATTAATTGTATTAGATGATTGCGATGCAACATATCTTGAAGATGTGCCATCAAAAGTAACGATGGGCTGAGGGAAATTCTTGGCTATGTTGGAAGGGCATTTTTCAAGAGGCTGACCATGTGCCAAACCATGATGAACATGAGAATGTATTGGACCCTGTCTTGATGCTTCGAGAAGGGTAATCTGGCCCACCGTAGGTATTATGTTAGTTATGGGGTGACCTAAAAACTCAGCTTGAATGGCTGTAAGTGTTTCAGGGGGAACATGGCCAGAAGCAGCCAAAGCTTGTATGTCAAATCTTCCAGATGCACTCAACTTGGATTCTATAGTCCCAGGAACTGTATTTAGCATTCCAATCTGTTGCTGTGCCACTTCACTTAATCGCCTCAAATAAATTCTAAATTTCTGCCAATGGAAATTGCAGTTCAGAATGGAAATATTAGTTAAAAATACAAAACAAAGCTCATTTATCTATAATTTGGTGCCTCAGTTTGTAAAAACTATCAAAAAACATATAATATTCCAGATCCAATAACTAATTCTACTTTCTGGTTAGTTATTAGCAAAATTGATTTGGGTCTTAAATCCTACCACTTGACATTCATAAACTCACATGTATGGACATTTATCACAGAAAAATGGATAATATTCATTTGCATATATATTTTCCCTTCTTAGCTAATCAAGTAATTACATTTGCTTTCAGAAAGAGCAGAAAAAAGATACAAAACTGACAAGTTCTTTATGACACTTCTGCATATGCCATTCTTGGTCTCCCTTAATCTTAGTTTTTTTATTTTATTCCAGGGAATTCTCGTAACTATGTTTGTACATTCATAGCAAATTTAAAATTCCATTTTCAAGTCAAATCAACCATTGCATTAACTTTCAATAATGATTTCTCTGGCTGTTTTTTACATAATCCACTCAAGACAATCATCTCAGCTTGACACATCATCCAACACGTCTAACCTAAAATTTCATACCCAAAACAGTAAGAAATGATGGATGTAGCACAGTTAAACCTCTTCGGAAGTAGATTTAATAATGTTGTCTTAAATAAGATAAACACTGAGTTTTGAAAAAAAGAAACTAAAAACCTCTTTTATGACATGCGACCTCGTCAATCAATAGCCCTTCCTAACATGGAATAACAAAAGAGAGCATTGTACATTTGAGTTTCATTGATGCTAAAAAACCATTAATTTTTTTATAAAAAAATTTGAACTTGTAGACACCTCTTTGCCTCTACGAATTAGCCATAAACACTCATATCCTTGCTAAATCAACAATGTTAAGAAAGACTAATCATAAAAATAAACAGAAGGTAAATCGTGGGCCAATACATAACAAAACTTACATAAAAAATAGTATATATAAAATGAAAAGAAGAAAGATAGGGTAACTGGTGAGATCAGTTGCATATCCATTGATAGTAACTAAAAAACTGAAAATGGATCTCACGGAAAAAGGTAAAGAATCACTTCAACTTTTGGAATGAAAACAAACCTGCAAATGGCTTGCAACATTTTCCCTTGTTAAGTCAGGGTCATTCATCAACTCTAGAATTCTCTTTGGCACAGCCCCTGAAATACAAGTACAAGAAACAATTGATCTCCTAAATGGAAATTCATGCTTAAAAATAGTAAAAAAAAATATATATATATATATACGAGTTAGATTGTGCTTTTATGCTTATTGAAATCCAAAGTAGTCATAAAAGGCAAAATCAAAAGAAATGGAAAGAAAAAATAAGTGGAGAGTCATACTGTCAAGCCCAAGTTGAATCACAGCACTAACAAACTTTTCATGCAGATCTACTGACCACACTACACGGGGCTTCTTAGATGATGGGTCATCAATCTCCAATTCAATAGAAGAAGTATGTTTAGCATCACCAGAATTTGCATGTTCTTTATTTTCATTGTATATTTTCCTAACGACATGCTGCCATATATTCCTCAGTTCTTCCAGACGTACTGGCTTAATTAAATAATCACAAGCCCCATGTCTAATTCCCTTCATGACAGCACATGTTCTACCATCAACAGACATCACTGCAGCATCCATAAAAAAACCAACTTTCAATGTTAAGGATTACAAGTAAAGTAATACTATTAAAAAGAGAAACCGTGCTTACTAATAACAGGAAGATCCATCTCCAACCCAACATGTTCAAGAAGTTTATATCCATCCATGTCTGGCATGTGAACATCACTCAGTACCACATCAAAATCATCTTTCCTCTCTCGCAGAAGATTCAAAGCAACAGTGGCATCAGAGCATGCGGTAACTGGAAGACAAAATTACAATGAGAGTTAAGAAGAAATGATATTCAAATTTACAAGACTCGAAAACCAGCTGCCACCCATGTCATATACAAATAGAGTAAAGTGAAATTTGTTCAGCTTCTTACAAAATGACATGTAACAAAACCAAACCCTTTTTTCACATTCATTATGCAACATTGAACACATCAAATAAGAACACACACACATAAACCACAGTAGGTCGAGCCTTGAAGGCCAGAAAATTTGCAAGTCCTACATTCAAGCAAAAAAAGTATAAAAGGCACAAATCATATGGGTATAAGAATTGTTAATGCAAGAATATCATGCAAATCTTCCTAGGATTTCCTGCTTTCAATTAAAGGGAGAAAATGCTCAATTGTTGTTGACATTAGCACAATAGCCGTTCTCAAATCCATATCAAATTAGGTATACCCAAATAGGTGCCCCTGCAGAATTCACGTCTCTGCCGCAAGGCATAAATTTTAACAGGCACACAAAAATCTAAAATTTCCAAGTGCAACACCATGTGATCTATATAAACAACGACAAAAACAGTCACAAACAACACGAAGCATCAATTCAATCATAAAAATAAAACATGCAAAATTGACGAATTTCATCGAAGAAATCAAGAGAACAAAGTCAGTTGTCAAACTAACCGCGATAATTGCAACTAATAGACATTTTCTCAATAATCTTCAAGGTGGTGGTATCATCGTCGACGACGAGAACTCTGAGACCCACCGGGAACTCCGGGGCGGAAGTAACCTCATATGAGCCGCCGGAGCTGGTGCCGGAGTGCACTCGTTTCTGCAACGGTGTAGCCATGGTTGCTGTTGTGAGGCAACGACGTCGTTTCGAGAAACAGTGGAGAATTTGGAGTGGGGCACTGAGTATAACTGAAGAATTGAGGTGAAAGGGAGGTGGCGAAGATCTTTGTTGCTGTAAGAGGGGGGAACAACAGCTGGAGAAGTTTGGCTGAGCAGGGAGGGGGGACAAACACTCTTATATAGAGATAGATTTCTCAATATCTATCTCTATATATAAGCAAATAACTTGAAATATATTCATCAGTATTAATTAGTTATTAATATCTTTCAAAAAAAAAATAATTAGTTATTAATTATTAATTTTATTACTCATTATTACTTTTGTACTTAACAAATTTAGTCAACCATTCAGGAAAATGTTCAATGAATTTCATTATTATATTCATTATATTACTTATTTATATTAAAATTTTTAGTACATGTATATAAATGTAAAGTTGACTTGAACCAGCATTAATAATAATATTAATTGGTTATTAATTTTCATTTCATTTAATAATTATATTAACTAATATTAAGAAAAATTAACTTAATCTAATAAAAGTTATAATTATTTATAGTATCAATTCTTATTTATATTATAATTAATATAATATTTTAAGTATGAATAAGTCAATAAAAAAAGTATGAATAATTACAGTTGACTTGAACTATACAGTAATCACAATATTAATTAGTTATTGAATGTGCGAAAAACACTAGAAAGGGGGGGTTTGAATAGAGTTTTTAAACAAAAGTTTTCCCCTTTTTAAGTTTTGACAAACTTAAAGATAAGAACTAGGTGCTAAAGAATATGAAGTAGAGCACACAAGTATTTTATCCTGGTTCACTTGAGATAAAAGCTCAAGTTAATCCAGTCCACCCGTGAAGGTGATTTTTTCCTTCTTCTGATGAAGGCAATTCACTAAAATCAATGAATGTTACAACTGCACTTGCAACCTGCAAAGTGACTAACAATACACTAATTTTGTCATGAAGGTTCAGAGGCTCTGGAAGTTACATATTTGCCCTCCAACGGTAGCATTCCATGCAACGGAAACTACCCTAATCCTTGGAGTATAAATAGAGGCTTAAGTTGGAAGAAGACGCTAAGAAACTTTGTGCAAGCTCAAGCAACCATTCAATATTCTCTTAGAAATCTTTCTTCAATCGTTCTTATTGTGTTTACCTTTTGTAAGACCCAAGTTTTTAAGCTTAGAATAAGTGGAAGAGATTTCCATTTACGATTAGGCTTGACGTATCGTGAAGGAAAAACCTGAACAAGAGTTTATCGAATGGAATAAACATATGAAGGAGAAAGTTCAGGAAAAGTCTAAGGATTGTATCCGAATCGATAAAAGGTATAGCACGATCGATTCGCTTAAACCTAGGACAAGAACCTTAGGAAAAGACTATGTTCCACCCTTGGAACACTGTAGGAATAAGTTCCAAAAATCTTCAGAGAAATGTTAGAATTTCTCTTAATCCTTATATGACCATCGTTTCGAGGCGAAACTATAGGATCTACGAACGTTCGATTCCAATCATCGGAAGTTTGCCCAAACTGAAACCCTGGTATTTCAAAACCCTAGAATCAACCGACAATGAAGACTTTTTCTATTCAGAGCTTCAAATGAAGATTTCACACGCGTACACCCATTTCTCTTGATGTTTCCCATCTTTCTTCAGAAGGAAGTTTTCTCTTCCGACATTCAATGCAAAAAGTAACTTATCGGGTAAAATAGTTTTACACCGACTTTGCATTAGTCACCTAAAATACAAGGAAACCTCTTTTGAGTTTTGGTATTATGTCGCCAAAACCTATCTTAGAATTCACGGAGAATGAAACTGGAAAAATCGGAATCACGAAACTTTCATTTTCCAGCGTTTTTCCAACCTCTATATATAGCATTAAACACAAGCCTAGAAAACCAAAAATCATACCGATATTTCTTTGAAGAATTAGAAGATTCGGCGGGGAGAATATCGTGTCTAAAATACGATGGAATCAGTAGGAAAGAATCGGAATCACTCTCATATTTTTATCTTAACTCTATGAGCTAAATCCTCCGATATCTAAACAAATCTGTACAAGTTTACAAAATATCTTCTCAAAAATATCTTTACAAAATATCTTCTCAAAATATCTTTGATAAATAACTATTCATCCTTATCCTATCTTTGATAAATATCTATTCATCCTTATCCTATCTTTGATAAATATCTATTCATTCTATCCGGATCATATTTTGAGCATGACATTGCATTGGCATACCATGCATTTAACTATATTCGTTGATATATTTCTTATCGAGTTTTTCAAGATATAACTTATTGAATTGTTGAGATATTGAATATTGAATTGTTATTAGAAATCTGATAACATGTTATGTATATACCTTAGGGTAGACGATACAGAACTTATATGTATATATACAACCTATATATATATATACCCCTTTATTCATCACATGTTGCTTGTATTATCTATTATATTCCGTGTGTTGACCCTAGCGCCTTGGCTTTGTGTGTATGGTTGTGTTTGGGCGGTCGGCCTGCTGCCAGACGTCCAACAGCTGATTCAAGATGGTTCGTCGTTCGGGGAGGATCCTGAGCACAATGACTACTACTGAGCCTTCGACGTGGACCCAGACTTCATGCATGATCGGATGAGGGTCGATGTTAGGAGTGTATTATATGGGGGAATTGTTTTCACAGCTCTGATTGTCATTTCCCGTTTGGGGCTGACTTATCTTCTTGAAAACTGTATTCATAAAACTCATGGCTCTGACCATGGGATGCACTTATTCGCCTGCGGGCACTATCTCCAATTACTTTATGATCATTATCTTTGGTTTGAGTCTTCATTATGTTAAGTCTTCTCTTTGAAAAGAAAACGAAAAAAATATTTACGCATTTTCCGCACTATTGATTTAAAGTCACTAAAGTGGCACCACCGAAAGCGGGGTGTTACATTGTGGTATCAGAGCTTGTCGAGTCTTTCGGGAGTCTTTGGGGAATAGGTCTTCTGTGCTAGGTTGTGTGACTCTGCAAAGAGTGAAAATTGATTGTCTGCAAGCGATTTTTCGCTTAGGATTGATTGAAGTTAGTGCTTAATCATATTGTATAGCATGTTAGATGCTATCTCATGATGAGTACTAACTGTTTGATTGACTTAACAGAACCTAGATGTTATCCTAGGAATGGATTGGCTGTCCCACTATCATTGTCTTTTGGACTGCAATTGAATAAGAGATTTAGTAGTGTTAGTATTTACGATTGTAGTTAAATCTCGGAAAGTTGAAGATGATATGTCTGTTGAGACGCCGTCGGTCAACATTGGGACTAGAAGAGTGAAACAATCGAGGGGAAAGCAAAGTACTTTAGTGAAAGTTATTTGGAACAAAGACACGGACGGTGCTATATGGGAATTAGAGGAAAAGATCAAGGAATAATATCCGGAGCTTTTAACTGAACCCTAAGTTTCGAGGACGAAACTTTCTTTTTGGAGGGTAGTAATGTAAGACCCAAGTTTTTAAGCTTAGAATAAGTGGAAGAGATTTCCATTTACGATTAGGCTTGACGTATCGTGAAGGAAAAACCTGAACAAGAGTTTATCGAATGGAATAAACATATGAAGGAGAAAGTTCAGGAAAAGTCTAAGGATTGTATCCGAATCGATAAAAGGTATAGCACGATCGATTCGCTTAAACCTAGGACAAGAACCTTAGGAAAAGACTATGTTCCACCCTTGGAACACTGTAGGAATAAGTTCCAAAAATCTTCAGAGAAATGTTAGAATTTCTCTTAATCCTTATATGACCATCGTTTCGAGGCGAAACTATAGGATCTACGAACGTTCGATTCCAATCATCGGAAGTTTGCCGAAACTGAAACCCTGGTATTTCAAAACCCTAGAATCAACCGACAATGAAGACTTTTTCTATTCAGAGCTTCAAATGAAGATTTCACACGCGTACACCCATTTCTCTTGATGTTTCCCATCTTTCTTCAGAAGGAAGTTTTCTCTTCCGACATTCAATGCAAAAAGTAACTTATCGGGTAAAATAGTTTTACACCGACTTTGCATTAGTCACCTAAAATACAAGGAAACCTCTTTTGAGTTTTGGTATTATGTCGCCAAAACCTATCTTAGAATTCACGGAGAATGAAACTGGAAAAATCGGAATCACGAAACTTTCATTTTCCAGCGTTTTTCCAACCTCTATATATAGCATTAAACACAAGCCTAGAAAACCAAAAATCATACCGATATTTCTTTGAAGAATTAGAAGATTCGGCGGGGAGAATATCGTGTCTAAAATACGATGGAATCAGTAGGAAAGAATCGGAATCACTCTCATATTTTTATCTTAACTCTATGAGCTAAATCCTCCGATATCTAAACAAATCTGTACAAGTTTACAAAATATCTTCTCAAAAATATCTTTACAAAATATCTTCTCAAAATATCTTTGATAAATAACTATTCATCCTTATCCTATCTTTGATAAATATCTATTCATCCTTATCCTATCTTTGATAAATATCTATTCATTCTATCCGGATCATATTTTGAGCATGACATTGCATTGGCATACCATGCATTTAACTATATTCGTTGATATATTTCTTATCGAGTTTTTCAAGATATAACTTATTGAATTGTTGAGATATTGAATATTGAATTGTTATTAGAAATCTGATAACATGTTATGTATATACCTTAGGGTAGACGATACAGAACTTATATGTATATATACAACCTATATATATATACCCCTTTATTCATCACATGTTGCTTGTATTATCTATTATATTCCGTGTGTTGACCCTAGCGCCTTGGCTTTGTGTGTATGGTTGTGTTTGGGCGGTCGGCCTGCTGCCAGACGTCCAACAGCTGATTCAAGATGGTTCGTCGTTCGGGGAGGATCCTGAGCACAATGACTACTACTGAGCCTTCGACGTGGACCCAGACTTCATGCATGATCGGATGAGGGTCGATGTTAGGAGTGTATTATATGGGGGGATTGTTTTCACAGCTCTGATTGTCATTTCCCGTTTGGGGCTGACTTATCTTCTTGAAAACTGTATTCATAAAACTCATGGCTCTGACCATGGGATGCACTTATTCGCCTGCGGGCACTATCTCCAATTACTTTATGATCATTATCTTTGGTTTGAGTCTTCATTATGTTAAGTCTTCTCTTTGAAAAGAAAACGAAAAAAATATTTACGCATTTTCCGCACTATTGATTTAAAGTCACTAAAGTGGCACCACCGAAAGCGGGGTGTTACATTGTGGTATCAGAGCTTGTCGAGTCTTTCGGGAGTCTTTGGGGAATAGGTCTTCTGTGCAAGGTTGTGTGACTCTGCAAAGAGTGAAAATTGATTGTCTGCAAGCGATTTTTCGCTTAGGATTGATTGAAGTTAGTGCTTAATCATATTGTATAGCATGTTAGATGCTATCTCATGATGAGTACTAACTGTTTGATTGACTTAACAGAACCTAGATGTTATCCTAGGAATGGATTGGCTGTCCCACTATCATTGTCTTTTGGACTGCAATTGAATAAGAGATTTAGTAGTGTTAGTATTTACGATTGTAGTTAAATCTCGGAAAGTTGAAGATGATATGTCTGTTGAGACGCCGTCGGTCAACATTGGGACTAGAAGAGTGAAACAATCGAGGGGAAAGCTAAGTACTTTAGTGAAAGTTATTTGGAACAAAGACACGGACGGTGCTATATGGGAATTAGAGGAAAAGATCAAGGAATAATATCCGGAGCTTTTTACTGAACCCTAAGTTTCGAGGACGAAACTTTCTTTTTGGAGGGTACTAATGTAAGACCCAAGTTTTTAAGCTTAGAATAAGTGGAAGAGATTTCCATTTACGATTAGGCTTGACGTATCGTGAAGGAAAAACCTGAACAAGAGTTTATCGAATGGAATAAACATATGAAGGAGAAAGTTCAGGAAAAGTCTAAGGATTGTATCCGAATCGATAAAAGGTATAGCACGATCGATTCGCTTAAACCTAGGACAAGAACCTTAGGAAAAGACTATGTTCCACCCTTGGAACACTGTAGGAATAAGTTCCAAAAATCTTCAGAGAAATGTTAGAGTTTCTCTTAATCCTTATATGACCATCGTTTCGAGGCGAAACTATAGGATCTACGAACGTCCGATTCCAATCATCGGAAGTTTGCCGAAACTGAAACCCTGGTATTTCAAAACCCTAGAATCAACCGACAATGAAGACTTTTTCTATTCAGAGCTTCAAATGAAGATTCCACACGCGTACACCCATTTCTCTTGATGTTTCCCATCTTTCTTCAGAAGGAAGTTTTCTCTTCCGACATTCAATGCAAAAAGTAACTTATCGGGTAAAATAGTTTTACACCGACTTTGCATTAGTCACCTAAAATACAAGGAAACCTCTTTTGAGTTTTGGTATTATGTCGCCAAAACCTATCTTAGAATTCACGGAGAATGAAACTGGAAAAATCGGAATCACGAAACTTTCATTTTCCAGCGTTTTTCCAACCTCTATATATAGCATTAAACACAAGCCTCGAAAACCAAAAATCATACCGATATTTCTTTGAAGAATTAGAAGATTCGGCGGGGAGAATATCGTGTCTAAAATACGATGGAATCAGTAGGAAAGAATCGGAATCACTCTCATATTTTTATCTTAACTCTATGAGCTAAATCCTCCGATATCTAAACAAATCTGTACCAGTTTACAAAATATCTTCTCAAAAATATCTTTACAAAATATCTTCTCAAAATATCTTTGATAAATATCTATTCATCCTTATCCTATCTTTGATAAATATCTATTCATCCTTATCCTATCTTTGATAAATATCTATTCATTCTATCCGGATCATATTTTGAGCATGACATTGCATTGGCATACCATGCATTTAACTATATTCGTTGATATATTGCTTATCGAGTTTTTCAAGATATAACTTATTGATTTGTTGAGATATTGAATATTGAATTGTTATTAGAAATCTGATAACATGTTCTGTATATACCTTAGGGTAGACTGTAACACCCCGATTTCGGTGGCGTCACTTTAGTAACCAAAAGTAAACTTAATGCGGAAAAACGTGAAATATTTTTTTTTGATAATAACTAAGACAAGACTGAATTAAATAAAACCCAACAGTAACGATAAACAGAACTAATATACAATATATATAACAGCCTCCGCTGTAAGTAGCTAGCCACGTCACGAGTAAACCTCCAGTGACGGGTAATAAGAAAAGTAGCGCCCGTAGGCAAAATGTAGAAACCAAATCTAAAGGTAAGTGTCCGCAACACTATCCCTCAAAACTGAGAATAAGCTGGCCCATCGGCCTGAAACAAGACCTCCTAAGTCCAACCAACTCTCTGTGATTCCCGTAAAGAAACCACACAAAAAGCTATAGGTGGGAAACTACCCTGTCCCGAATGAAACAAATAATGTTCAGAGCTAAGACTCTACTCCTACACTAATCCCATCTCGAGGAGCTCACACTAACACTCAATCCTACATGCTGGCATGATCGTCGTCCGAATTCGAAATCCAGAACGACCTAGTCTATGTACACCATCCGTCCTCCGCTCGCTATCGCGATGCGCTCCTGTTCCAGCATCCCAACTCTAGTTTCCCCCGAAGGGTGAACCGTCGTGAACCAGTCCGCCAAAGACATCTGACAAAGGGCGTTTGTCCGCCAAAGCACTCACAGAAGACGCGAGGGTCAACTCCAAAGAATTACATAATTAATAGCACCAATAGATATAAATAAGATAATAGCCACTTAGGCTTATAACTAGGGATAACATCCTAGGGTTGCATATTCCATAATGAACTTAACAGCAATAATAACAATTAACATGTTCCACATAGGATTAACAAATAACAATCACACTCGACGAATAAATCAGTATGCATGAATGCAGGATGATTAGTCAAACAACGTCTCCGACTCTCACTCGACACGTCGCCACGTGTTCTAGGTAAATTAAAGTCTCTAAAAGCTTACCCTAAGGTAAAGTCGATTCTGCGACAAAAGACACTTCTTCACATCAACATAGTAACTCATGATGATCTCCGGATCATCCGACTCATCTCAATCCGATGGTCACAACTGCTCAACGAGCACAGAGTATCACACACTCGGAAACTCCCGGTTTCCCGGACTTATCCCCAGGATAGCCCAACAATTAGGCATGTCAAGTCGATCCAACCCCTCGGGTTGAACATACGGACTTGCACACGCAACTCCCACAATTCGGCATGTCGAGTCGATCCAACCCATCGGGATGAACATACGGACTCGCACACGCAACAAATGACAACGCCAAGTCGGTTCACTCAAAAGAGTCGAACATACGGACATTGCGCGTGTCCAATGACTATCGCCGAATCGATCCAATCCATCGGATTGAACATACGGATCCGCGCGAGTCGAAAGGTTATCGCTGAATCGATCCAATCCCTCGGATTGAACATACGGATTCACGCGAGTCTGAGTGACTACCGCCGAATCGATCCAATCCATCGGATTGAATATACGGATTCGCGCGTGTCGAAAAGTTATCGCTGAATCGCTCCAATCCCTCGGATTGAACATACGGATTCACGCGAGTCTGAGTGACTACCGCCGAATCGATCCAATCCATCGGATTGAATATACGGATTCGCGCGTGTCGAAAAGTTGTCGCTGAATCGATCCAATCCCTCGGATTGAACATACGGATTCACGCGAGGTAAAATGGCGATCGCTGAATCGATCCAATCCCTCTGATTGAACATACGGACTCACGCGTGCCTGAGTGACTACCGCCGAATCGATCCAATCCATCGGATTGAATATACGGATTCGCGCGTGTCGAAAAGTTGTCGCTGAATCGATCCAATCCCTCGGATTGAACATACGGATTCACGCGAGGTAAAATGGCGATCGCTGAATCGATCCAATCCCTCTGATTGAACATACGGACTCACGCGTGCCTGAGTGACTACCGCCGAATCGATCCAATCCATCGGATTGAATATACGGATTCGCGCGTGTCAACAATTATTGCCGAATCGGCCTAACCCGTCGGGTTTGGACATACGGATTCGCGCCGCAAAGTCGAAGATACCACCCAACAACATCGCTGCTCCAACAGCACCACCACAATAGCTGCTCCAACAGCACAACAACAAACGCTGCTCCAACAGCACCACAACATCTACTTACTCGAAGCCCCTCAACTTTCTCAATGCTGGGATCCGACGACACTTCTCGTTTTTCCAAAACTATGATTTGCATCCAAAGCTTCCTTCCGAGATTATTACCATTACTTAAAGATTTAGAGGTTGTTTAATGTCTTATGAGTTTTCTTTACAAAATAATTATCCTTTTAGTCTTATCGCGAATCCTATAAGTTCTCGGGATCTCCTAATCCTCAAATGACTCCAGAGAATGTCTCGATCCGTTCAACACCACAACAAGGCCCGAATCTCATTCGTCCTTTCAAGCTTTCTCAAAACTCTCAAAATAAAATCGGCATGTCCTGCCCGCTTTTCTCACCGTTCAGAAAACTCAGATTATAGTGCAAAAGCAGAATTAAATCATCATAATCAATCAACATGTCATATGTCAATATCTTAAGCAATAACCACATAGAACCTAGCATATAAGGCATGAACCACACATCCTAAATTACCCAATTAGCACTTAGCATGTCATTCACTCATCAAAAACATTCAGTAGATGCATCATCTACATTGTCAGCCGAAGCCTCAGAAAACATTTTCCAATCACACACAATTCCAGTGCATAAACAGTAAACAATGTCGAAACATCGACCCTAAGCATTAACTAGAGATTCAGTGAGAAGCCCTCACCTGCAGATTCTCCAGGATTATCTTCTAACTCTTCCTCACAAGCAAAGCGTTGCTCCTCAGGAAATTCCTCAAAAGTTCCTTCAAAGCAAAGTCACATAAATACTATCAGAATCTATCGAGAACTAAGCTATCGATACTTACTAAGGTTACACGAAGTAATCTATACTCTAAGGTACGATAATCTAGCGCGAAAGACAAGTTTTCGGAAAAGGAAATTTTCCTCCTCCCCCTTAATAGGGCTCGGCCACTTTAGGTAATTATGGGGCTCGATTTTTCTTCGATCAAACTTGGTTCCTATGCTTTCATAAGCCGTAACTAAGGGTATTCTGAACTCGGAAAAATTATCGGATCGAAAACTGTCGCAGGGGTATTTTGGTCATGATTTTTAACTTAGAAATTTCAAAACTGAAATCCCAAAAACCGAATTTTGCAGGGACGTTACTAACGACGCTTATGACAACTAATCCTACTAACACTAAGCTAAGGCGATAGTTTTTAGCCTAAAGGTTGAAGCTTTACCTCAAAAACTCAAAAAATGGGTATTTAAGGCTAAAATTGATTCCGGCGGAATTCCGGCGACATAACGGAAAATCTAATCCGGCAGAAGTGATCTTGGGCACATATAGAAGAGGTTTAGAATCAGAAATGAAAGATTCAGGATAGTTTTGCAAAAACTCATAAACTATCCGCTCAGAAAACTCTACCGAAAAGCTATGGAAAAAGCGATCAGAGGTAAGGATTAGCGACTATACCTCGAAACCTTGAAGCAGTAACTGATTAATCAACGATCAAGCAAGGATTGAACAAAATCTCTTCTCCTCCTCTCCTTAGCAAACTCGCGGCCTCCTTGGGAAGAAATGGGTAAGATATTTGTTTTTTTCTCATTTCTTGGCTATATATAGAAAATGGTAATTCGCGGGAAAATGAAAGTTTCGCGAATCTGATTTTTCCGGCGTCATTCTTCATGAATTCTAAGATATGTTTTGGCGAAAGAATTCCAAAACTAAAATGAGGTCTCCTTGTATTTTTGGCAACTAATGCATAGTCGGTATAAAACTATTTTACCCGATAAGTTGCTTTTTGCATCGAATGTCGGAATAGAAAACTTCCTTCGGAAGAAAGATTGAAATCATCAAGAGAAATGGGTGTATGCGTGTAGAATATTCATTTGAAGCTCTGAATAGATAAAGTCTTCATTGTCGAGAAATTCTAGGGTTTTGAAATACCAGGGTTTCGGTTTCGGCAAACTTCCGATGATTGGAATCGGATGTTCGTAGATCCTAGAGTTTCGCCTCGAAACGATTGTGATATATGGAAAAAGAGAAGTTCTAACATTTCTCTGAAGATTTTTGGAATTAACTTCCGTCGTGCCTAAAAGTGAAAATTAGCTATATACTAGGGTTTCTAACCTAGGTTTAAGCGTAAAACGTTCGTGCTATAACTTTTATCGATCATAATGCAATCCTTGAACTTTTCCTGAACTTTCTCCTTCATAAATATATTTCATTTAATAAACTTTCGTTCAGGTTTCCCTTCACATTACATCAATCCTAATCGTAAATGGAAATCTCTTCCACTTATTCTAAGCTTAAAATCTTGGGTCTTACATTACTACCCTCCAAAAAGAAAGTTTCATCCTCGAAACTTAGGGTTCAGTAAAAGCTCTGACTATTGTTCTTGATCTTTTCCTCTAACTCCCATATGGCATCGTCTGTGTCTTTGTTCCAAATAACTCTTACTAAAGCACTCTGCTTTCCCTTCGATTGTTTCACTCTTCTAGTCCCAATGTTGACCAACGGCGTCTCAACAGACATATCATCTTTCAACTTGCCGAGGTTTAACTACAATCATCAATGATAACACCACTAAAACTCTTACTCGAATATGATCTCCAGCTTCTGAAGTCAATCTTTACCCTAAGATTCTCATTCCACTTAGCAAAATTCACTCGCAAATCTCTAGCTTGTATCACCGAAATCCATAACAAGTTTCATTCACTATTAGACTCTGAGTAGCTTGTCCAACTATGATAACTTCAAGTATTCATCTTAATACTAACACTTTCCTTCTTGTAACTTGATTACCATCTTGTCGATAAACTTCTTAATCTCCCAATCAAATTATGACAAACTTCAAGTCCTATACACTTATGACAAGAATTAATAGACTTAAAACCTAAACCTTTTCCAAGTTTGGATCTCTGATGCTCTGTAGCTCTCCAACATTTCCTAAAAGAATATTCATCTCTTACAACGATAACTCCTTCCCAAAGAAAATCAATTACTTAACACGAACTTTCCTCCCAAATCCGACTAATCCTCGATCAATTCAAATTCATCTTACACATCCTTCTATCCAAGTCCATAGCCAGCTCTGATTCCGAATATCACCCCCTCAATATTAAGTTGATCAAGCCTAATACATCGAAGGTGAAATTTAGAAAAACCCACTGGAACAGTCAATGAGTTCCTATCATCCAATAGTCACAAAAATCTTGATATTAATTCTTCAATGATGTCGCTACGGAACTACACACCCTCGACATCATACGTATACTATCCATAAGAAATCTCTATGAGATTCATTCTTCAGCTTCTAGCTTCCTTTTAAACGCATCGGTACAAGACTACTTTCTAGGCTTAACGTGTTATCTTAAACCTCGTGTACTTCTATTGCTAAAATACGAGCTACGGTCAAATAAGGTATTCATAGGCGTAATAACTATAAGGTCAAAGCTTAGACAGTATAAATAAGTTAGGTGTGTTTGCACACGCTACGAGAGTAATGGAATATATTATACTGGATTGAAAAAGAATGGTTAGAAGGTTACCATCGTTCTGGCGCTCTCCTCTGACTAATCCATCAGCTCCCTCGCCGCACAAGACATGGACTCTTCCCCGTGCAGTAGAACGTCTTCCCCTCACCGTATGCACAGATGGCTTAACCTTGGTTACATTGCAATCCTTGGCTTGATGCCCCGGACGGTTGCAGTTGAAACATAGAGGTCTTCCGTCTGGACACTTGTTAGTGTAGTGCCCCACCTTCTTGCACCTGTAACACGTCACTCCTTGACCCGAAGTCTTGTTTCCTGTTCCTCCGGTAGCATTTATGGGCTTATACTACCCCGAGGTAAAACCTTCCGCCACAGGACGTTGATACGGCTTCTTCTGTCGGAATCTCTCTATCCCATGATTATTTTGAAAGTTCGACCTCATTGGTCCCCCAGTGCCTGTTCTATTCATCCTCTTGTTCTTCATAAGTTCAACTTCTGTTGCCTTCTCAACCAAAGCTTGGAAACGCATAATTCCCAATGGCCTCACAGAGTCCTCGATATCTGGCCTCAGTCCATTGACGAAACGCTTACACATGTAGCGCTCATCGACATGGTCGGTGAAAAATTGGAAGTGTTTGGCCAAAGACTCCAATTTAGAAGCAAATTCAGGTACAGACATGCTCCCTTGTCGGAGTGTCAGAAACTGTGCCTCCCGCTCGTCCCGAGCACTAGTTGGAAAATACTTTTCCAAGAATGCAGTTCGAAAGGAGTTCCAATTCACTTCCTCGTCGTTAGCTTCCATAATTCCTCTGGTACCCTTCCACCAGTACTCAGCATCGCCCAGCAGCAGATAAGTTGCCAGGCCCACCTTAACCCCTTCAGCAGTCTGCAGTACTTCGAAAATCTTCTCAATCTCTTGGATCCATAGATCCGCATTGTCTGGGTCAGTCCCGCCCGTGAACTTGGGTGGATCCTGCCTTCTAAAATCATTCAGTCCCCTGTTCTGGTCTAGGGCTAACTCCCTCTCACGCTTATGTCGCTCACGTTCAGCCTTGTCAGCACGCCACTGAGCGTTCTCCACTGTTTGATTTGTCATTGCCTGGGCCATAGCAGTCATTGCCCCAGCGAGTTGATTCATGTTCACCATGTTCTCTGTTTAGTTAGACAAACAGTTAGTACTCATCATAAGATAGCATTTCCATAACTATACAATATGATTAAGCAATAACTTCAATCAATTTTTAAGCGAAAAATCGCTTGCAGACAATCAATTTTTCACTCTTTGCAGAGTCACACAACCTAGCACAGAAGACCTATTCCCCAACAACTCCCGAAAGACTCGACCGTGCTCTGATACCACAATGTAACACCCCGATTTCGGTGGCGTCACTTTAGTAACCAAAAGTAAACTTAATGCGGAAAAACGTGAAATATTTTTTTTTGATAATAACTAAGACAAGACTGAATTAAATAAAACCCAACAGTAACGATAAACAGAACTAATATACAATATATATAACAGCCTCCGCTGTAAGTAGCTAGCCACGTCACGAGTAAACCTCTAGTGACGGGTAATAAGAAAAGTAGCGCCCGTAGGCAAAATGTACAAACCAAATCTAAAGGTAAGTGTCCGCAACACTATCCCTCAAAACTGAGAATAAGCTGGCCCATCGGCCTGAAACAAGACCTCCTAAGTCCAACCAACTCTCTGTGATTCTCGTAAAGAAACCACACAAAAAGCTATAGGTGGGAAACTACCCTGTCCCGAATGAAACAAATAATGTTCAGAGCTAAGACTCTACTCCTACACTAATCCCATCTCGAGGAGCTCACACTAACACTCAATCCTACATGCTGGCATGATCGTCGTCCGAATTCGAAATCCAGAACGACCTAGTCTATGTACACCATCCGTCCTCCGCTCGCTACCGCGATGCGCTCCTGTTCCAGCATCCCAACTCTAGTTTCCCCCGAAGGGTGAACCGTCGTGAACCAGTCCGCCAAAGACATCTGACAAAGGGCGTTTGTCCGCCAAAGCACACACAGAAGACGCGAGGGTCAACTCCAAAGAATTACATAATTAATAGCACCAATAGATATAAATAAGATAATAGCCACTTAGGCTTATAACTAGGGATAACATCCTAGGGTTGCATATTCCATAATGAACTTAACAGCAATAATAACAATTAACATGTTCCACATAGGATTAACAAATAACAATCACACTCGACGAATAAATCAGTATGCATGAATGCAGGATGATTAGTCAAACAACGTCTCCGACTCTCACTCGACACGTCGCCACGTGTTCTAGGTAAATTAAAGTCTCTAAAAGCTTACCCTAAGGTAAAGTCGATTCTGCGACAAAAGACACTTCTTCACATCAACATAGTAACTCATGATGATCTCCGGATCATCCGACTCATCTCAATCCGATGGTCACAACTGCTCAACGAGCACAGAGTATCACACACTCGGAAACTCCCGGTTTCCCGGACTTATCCCCAGGATAGCCCAACAATTAGGCATGTCAAGTCGATCCAACCCCTCGGGTTGAACATACGGACTTGCACACGCAACTCCCACAATTCGGCAAGTCGAGTCGATCCAACCCATCGGGATGAACATACGGACTCGCACACGCAACAAATGACAACGCCAAGTCGGTTCACTCAAAAGAGTCGAACATACGGACATTGCGCGTGTCCAATGACTATCGCCGAATCGATCCAATCCATCGGATTGAACATACGGATCCGCGCGAGTCGAAAGGTTATCGCTGAATCGATCCAATCCCTCGGATTGAACATACGGATTCACGCGAGTCTGAGTGACTACCGCCGAATCGATCCAATCCATCGGATTGAATATACGGATTAGCGCGTGTCGAAAAGTTATCGCTGAATCGATCCAATCCCTCGGATTGAACATACGGATTCACGCGAGTCTGAGTGACTACCGCCGAATCGATCCAATCCATCGGATTGAATATACGGATTCGCGCGTGTCGAAAAGTTGTCGCTGAATCGATCCAATCCCTCGGATTGAACATACGGATTCACGCGAGGTAAAATGGCGATCGCTGAATCGATCCAATCCCTCTGATTGAACATACGGACTCACGCGTGCCTGAGTGACTACCGCCGAATCGATCCAATCCATCGGATTGAATATACGGATTCGCGCGTGTCGAAAAGTTGTCACTGAATCGATCCAATCCCTCGGATTGAACATACGGATTCACGCGAGGTAAAATGGCGATCGCTGAATCGATCCAATCCCTCTGATTGAACATACGGACTCACGCGTGCCTGAGTGACTACCGCCGAATCGATCCAATCCATCGGATTGAATATACGGATTCGCGCGTGTCAACAATTATTGCCGAATCGGCCCAACCCGTCGGGTTTGGACATACGGATTCGCGCCGCAAAGTCGAAGATACCACCCAACAACATCGCTGCTCCAACAGCACCACCACAATAGCTGCTCCAACAGCACAACAACAAACGCTGCTCCAACAGCACCACAACATCTACTTACTCGAAGCCCCTCAACTTTCTCAATGCTGGGATCCGACGACACTTCTCGTTTTTCCAAAACTATGATTTGCATCCAAAGCTTCCTTCCGAGATTATTACCATTACTTAAAGATTTAGAGGTTGTTTAATGTCTTATGAGTTTTCTTTACAAAATAATTATCCTTTTAGTCTTATCGCGAATCCTATAAGTTCTCGGGATCTCCTAATCCCCAAATGACTCCAGAGAATGTCTCGATCCGTTCAACACCACAACAAGGCCCGAATCTCATTCGTCCTTTCAAGCTTTCTCAAAACTCTCAAAATAAAATCGGCATGTCCTGCCCGCTTTTCTCACCGTTCAGAAAACTCAGATTATAGTGCAAAAGCAGAATTAAATCATCATAATCAATCAACATGTCATATGTCAATATCTTAAGCAATAACCACATAGCACCTAGCATATAAGGCATGCACCACACATCCTAAATTACCCAATTAGCACTTAGCATGTCATTCACTCATCAAAAACATTCAGTAGATGCATCATCTACATTGTCAGCCGAAGCCTCAGAAAACATTTTCCAATCACACACAATTCCAGTGCATAAACAGTAAACAATGTCGAAACATCGACCCTAAGCATTAACTAGAGATTCAGTGAGAAGCCCTCACCTGCAGATTCTCCAGGATTATCTTCTAACTCTTCCTCACAAGCAAAGCGTTGCTCCTCAGGAAATTCCTCAAAAGTTCCTTCAAAGCAAAGTCACATAAATACTATCAGAATCTATCGAGAACTAAGCTATCGATACTTACTAAGGTTACACGAAGTAATCTATACTCTAAGGTACGATAATCTAGCGCGAAAGACAAGTTTTCGGAAAAGGAAATTTTCCTCCTCCCCCTTAATAGGGCTCGGCCACTTTAGGTAATTATGGGGCTCGATTTTTCTTCGATCAAACTTGGTTCCTATGCTTTCATAAGCCGTAACTAAGGGTATTCTGAACTCGGAAAAATTATCGGATCGAAAACTGTCGCAGGGGTATTTTGGTCATGATTTTTAACTTAGAAATTTCAAAACTGAAATCCCAAAAACCAAATTTTGCAGGGACGTTACTAACGACGCTTATGACAACTAATCCTACTAACACTAAGCTAAGGCGATAGTTTTTAGCCTAAAGGTTGAAGCTTTACCTCAAAAACTCAAAAAATGGGTATTTAAGGCTAAAATTGATTCCGGCGGAATTCCGGCGACATAACGGAAAATCTAATCCGGCAGAAGTGATCTTGGGCACATATAGAAGAGGTTTAGAATCAGAAATGAAAGATTCAGGATAGTTTTGCAAAAACTCATAAACTATCCGCTCAGAAAACTCTACCGAAAAGCTATGGAAAAAGCGATCAGAGGTAAGGATTAGCGACTATACCTCGAAACCTTGAAGCAGCAACTGATTAATCAACGATCAAGCAAGGATTGAACAAAATCTCTTCTCCTCCTCTCCTTAGCAAACTCGCGGCCTCCTTGGGAAGAAATGGGTAAGATATTTGTTTTTTCCTCATTTCTTGGCTATATATAGAAAATGGTAATTCGCGGGAAAATGAAAGTTTCGCGAATCTGATTTTTCCGGCGTCATTCTTCATGAATTCTAAGATATGTTTTGGCGAAAGAATTCCAAAACTAAAATGAGGTCTCCTTGTATTTTTGGCAACTAATGCATAGTCGGTATAAAACTATTTTACCCGATAAGTTGCTTTTTGCATCGAATGTCGGAATAGAAAACTTCCTTCGGAAGAAAGATTGAAATCATCAAGAGAAATGGGTGTACGCGTGTAGAATATTCATTTGAAGCTCTGAATAGATAAAGTCTTCATTGTCGAGAAATTCTAGGGTTTTGAAATACCAGGGTTTCGGTTTCGGCAAACTTCCGATGATTGGAATCGGACGTTCGTAGATCCTAGAGTTTCGCCTCGAAACGATTATGATATATGGAAAAAGAGAAGTTCTAACATTTCTCTGAAGATTTTTGGAATTAACTTCCGTCGTGCCTAAAAGTGAAAATTAGCTATATACTAGGGTTTCTGACCTAGGTTTAAGCGTAAAACGTTCGTGCTATAACTTTTATCGATCATAATGCAATCCTTGAACTTTTCCTGAACTTTCTCCTTCATAAATATATTTCATTTAATAAACTTTCGTTCAGGTTTCCCTTCACATTACATCAATCCTAATCGTAAATGGAAATCTCTTCCACTTATTCTAAGCTTAAAATCTTGGGTCTTACATAGACGATACAGAACTTATATGTATATATACAACCTATATATATATACCCCTTTATTCATCACATGTTGCTTGTATTATCTATTATATTCCGTGAGTTGACCCTAGCGCCTTGGCTTTGTGTGTATGGTTGTGTTTGGGCGGTCGGCCTGCTGCTAGACGTCCAACAGCTGATTCAAGATGGTTCGTCGTTCGGGGAGGATCCTGAGCACAATGACTACTACTGAGCCTTCGACGTGGACCCAGACTTCATGCATGATCGGATGAGGGTCGATGTTAGGAGTGTATTATATGGGGGGATTGTTTTCACAGCTCTGATTGTCATTTCCCGTTTGGGGCTAACTTATCTTCTTGAAAACTGTATTCATAA
The DNA here is from genome assembly GCF_012489685.1 of Lotus japonicus. Taxonomy (NCBI): domain Eukaryota; kingdom Viridiplantae; phylum Streptophyta; class Magnoliopsida; order Fabales; family Fabaceae; genus Lotus; species Lotus japonicus. The sequence goes on along the minus strand of NC_080042.1, from coordinate 18,416,841 downwards.
AACTCATGGCTCTGACCATGGGATGCACTTATTCGCCTGCGGGCACTATCTCCAATTACTTTATGATCATTATCTTTGGGTTGAGTCTTCATTATGTTAAGTCTTCTCTTTGAAAAGAAAACGAAAAAAATATTTACGCATTTTCCGCACTATTGATTTAAAGTCACTAAAGTGGCACCACCGAAAGAGGGTGTTACACCTTTGCTTTCTTACAAGCATTCATTGTAAACCCAAAACCCTCAAACAATTAGTTTGTTTTCCTTAAGGGACCAAGGTTGGTCAGATCCTTGAGAAGACTAAGAGTGTGAATCTTAGTGTTTGCTAGTTCATTGTATTGTTAGTCACTGAGCAGGTTGCTAGTGCAGTTGTAACAAACATTGAATAGTGGATTGCCTTCATTCTAAGAAGGAAGAGATCACCTTCACGGGTGGACTAGACTAGCTTGAACGATTTTCAAGTGAACCAGGGTAAAATCCTTGTGTGCTTCTCTTCATCTCCTATCTTTGCACTTTGTGTTGTTTGTTCGAGAGATTTGTCTAAATCTCAAGTGGGAAAAGTTTTTAGTTGAAAACGCTATTCAAACCCCCCTTTCTATCGTTTTTCATACCTTCAAAATTCATCTTCAGATTCTTGAAAATAAACTTAAATTTATCTTGAGCTAAAGGTTTAGTGAAGATATCTGCCCACTGATGATCAGTATCCACAAACTTCAAAAGTAAGACACCCTTCTGGACATAGTCTATGATGAAGTGATACTTTACTTCTATATGTTTGGCACTTGAGTGTGAATAGAATTCTTGCTTAGTGATATAGCAGCAGTGTTGTCACAAAAGATAGGAATGTTGTTCTCGAGCATTTGATAGTCCTCCAGCTGATGCTTCATCTAGAGCATCTAAGTACTACATATGGCTGCTGAGACATATTCTGCCTCTGCAGTTGATAATGAAATTGTAGATTGCCTTTTGCTTGCCCAAGAGCCTAAGTTACTTCCCAGAAATTGACAATTTCCATAAGTGCTCTTTCTTTCAGTTCTATCTCCAGCATATTCTACATCACAATAACCTGAGAGCTTGTACTCTGATCTCTTTTCATACATCAAGCCTAGGTTAGTAGTTCATTTCAGATATTTCAAGATTCTCTTAACAGCAGTTAAGTGAGTTTCCCTAGGATCTGATTGGAAACGAGCACATAAATGAACGCTATAGAGAATGTCAGGTCTAGAAGTAGTTGATAAAGAAGAGATCCTGTAAGACCCTAGACTTACTTATGTAATGCTTAAGTGATAGATTGAATAAAATAAGACTTTTGGCTAAGTTTGAGTTTTGACAGAAGTGCTCTTGGGCACGTAGGGAAGATGTTTAGACAGAGAAATCAAGCAATTTGGACAATTTTACAAAAAGCTCCAAACTTTGTGCTCAGAAAAACATAGAAAAAGTCGACAGATCTGACGATCAGAAGCGAGGGATAGTAACTATACCTCGATGTCTTCGATTAGCAACGAACGGCGAAACGATCGGGCAAGAAACGACGAAAATCTTCTTCTCCTCTCCTCCTCCTCAAGCTCTCGGCCTCTCTCTCTCAAAGGTGGGAATTTTTTTGTTTTTTTTTTTCATTTTCCACCTATTAATAGGATTTGGAAAATGCGGAAAAATGATTATTTCGCGATTCCGATTTTTCCTACTGATTCCAACGTATTTTAGACACGATATTCTTCCCGCCGAATCTTCTAATTCTTCGAAGAAATATCAGTATGATTTTTGGTTTTCGAGGCTTGTTTTTAATGCTTACTGGCATTAAAAATGCACTTTATGCACTTTATGATATTGACCTCGGATGCAGAAACTTCCTTCTGAAGAAAGATTGGAAACATCAAGAGAAATGGGTGCACGCGTGTGGAATCTTCGTTTGAAGCTCCGAATAGAAAAAGTCTTCATCGTCCGTAGATTTTAGGGTTTCTGAACTATCAGGGATTCCGTTTCGGCAAACTTCCGAGAATTGGAATTTGACGTTCGTACATTCCAGGGTTTCGCCTCGAAATACTTGTTTATAGACGAATAAGAGAAATTCTAACATTTCTCTGAAGATTTTTGGAATTAGTTTCCATCGCGTCCTAAAGTGTAAATTAGCTATTTACTAGTGTCTTTGACCTAGGCTTAGGCGAATATTAGTCGTGCTATAACTCTTATCGGTTTTGATACAATCCTTGAACTTTTCCTGAACCTTCTCCTTCATAAATTCATTTCATCCAATAAACTCTTGTTCAGGTTTCCCTTCACGATACATCGAACTTATTCGTTAATAAGGAATTTCACTAATTTATTCTAAGCTTAAAATCTTGGGTCTCACAAGTTTTGATTTGATGGTTGTTGCAATCTGTTACTTCAGCCTATGCTAACCCTAGTGCCTATGTTGCTGCTGCTGAAGCATATAAAAGGATGAAGACCTACAACAAGAAGACCACCGAAGCTAATTGAGAGAGATAAAGGGTTTTAGGGTTGTTCGTTGTTCTTTGTCCTTGTTTACTTGTGAACAAACTTTGCTCACTGATTCTATAAAGCAAAGTTGTGTTATGTGTTCTTTGATTCTAAAACTCTGATTGTTGATTGTTTGTTACCAATCACTGTGGCAGTGATTGAGAGAAAGTGAGAGCTAGGGGCTCTCATACTTAGGTTGAGATACTAAGTAGAAATACATTGGGTAGTTTAGGAAGTGAACTATGAACTGTGGTGTTCATGAGTGTCTGTCATTCCTGAATCTTGAGATAGTGGATTTCCTTTCTTTGGGTGCAAACCCTCCAGACATAGGTGAAGTTTCACTAAACTGGGTTACCTATCCTTTGTGTTCTTCTTTATTATTTTGCTGGTTTTGTTACTGTTAGTCAGTTTTCGAACCCTTTGTCCCAGGATCGCGTAGAACATTTGTCCTGTGTGAGAACCAGAATTACAATTGGTATCAGAGCAGGCACCCTATTTTGTTTGGGTGAGCTCCAGGGAATATATTATGTTCTCAAGGACAACATTATGGATGGAAGAAGATCAATCTATATGCCACCAATTTTGGATGGTACAAATATGTTCAGGCTAATCAACACATGTACTGTGGCTAAGGAAGCATGGGAGATTCTCAAGACTGCCCATGAAGGAACTTCAAGAGTTCGTATGTCAAAGCTTCAGCTTCTTACAACTCAGTTTGAAACTATGAAGATGAATGAGGATAAATCCATATATGAGTTCCACATGCCTATAAAGGATCTAGCCAACTCTTCTTTTGCCCTAGGGGAACCCATGTCTGAAGAAAAGTTAGCAAGAAAGATTCTCAGGTCTCTCCCCAAGAGGTTTGACATGAAGGTAACTACCATTGAAGAAGCCCAAGACATTAGTAACATCAAGGTTGATGAACTCATTGGTTCCTTGCAAACCTTTGAGATGTCTCTTAATGGTAGGTCTGAGTAGAAGGCGTAGTGTATAACTTTTGTATCCAAGACTGAAGAAGATGAAGATCAAAGGGAGGAGGATACTGATGCAAGTATTGCAGAGGATATATCATTTCTTGACAAAGCGTTGAAGATTTTAGGCAGAACGTCAAATACAAATGTCCTGGACAATGTGAAGAATACTAAATTTCAACTGAAGGGCAAACATGAGAATGATACAACCAAGGCTATTCATGTAAAGGCTCTCATTGGAAAGTACTATTCTGATACTGAGTCAAGTGATGGTGATGAGGTTATCTCAAATGAAGAACTAGTTGAAGCCTACAAATTGTTACTGGCTAAGTGGAAGGAATCATGTATGTATGGTGAGAAAATGAGAAAAGAAGTCAAGGATTTGGTTGCTGAGAAGGAGCAACTTCAGAGTAATAACTCCAGCTTGCAAGAAGAAGTAAAGACCATCAGCAAGTTGCGTGAGGAGAATGAGAAACTTCATATCACAAATGCAGGAGGAGGTAACATTACTGAACTCAAAGCTTGAAGGTATGAAAAAGTCTATTTGTATGATGAATAATAGTACTAATGTGTTAGAGGAGATTCTGGAAGTTGGGAAAACAGTTGGAGATATGGAAGGGATAGGATTCAGCTACCACAATGCAAATAAGTCTGTTTCATCTGAAAAGAAAACTAAGCAACCAATGTCAGACCCAATGTTGCATCATTCTGTACGACATGAGTACCCTCAGTTCAGAAAATCCAAGAAATCTACTTGGAGATGTCATCACTGTGGAAAACTTGGTCATATAAGGCCCTACTGTTAGAAGCTATATGGATATCCTCAGTCTCATGATGAACCAAGGACTAATCCACAGGTAGCTCCACCAAGGAAAGAGTGGAAACCTAAAGAAGGAGTTAGAGTCAAGTTCTTCAGCGAGGAAGAGATGTCTCCACAACCATCTAGGGTGAATAGATCATATTCAAAGGATGTTGCTCTTCTTAAACCTCAGAGTTCTAGTGTAGATGTTATGAAGGAGTGGAGGAAGAAATTTGTTGATGCAAGTTCTCTTGAAGTCTCAAATGCACCAGCAACTGTTCATGCAAGCATAGGTGAATCTGTAAGTGCAGATCCTAATGCTATTGTGCCTAATGTGATTCATAAGATATCAGTTGAATCTGTTTCTGTTCCCAATGTTGAACCCCATGTTGAGACATTAGTTGAGACTACTTCAGATGTGAATATGGGACCCTCTGCTGGAAATCCAAACCCCATTGTTGACACATCTGAACTTGATTTCCAAATCCATCAATCTACCTTGGGTTCCGGACCATCTACCAGTTGTAAGAAGTCAGTTATGGAAAATGTTCATGAATTGTTGTCATTCTAGTGATGGTTTGTTTATGGTGAGCACCCTTTGCCAAATTTGTGTTAAAAAAGGGGAGTAGTATTTGGTGATTTTGAAGACTATGTTCCTTGTTTCTGCTAGTATTAGCTTTGGTCTGTAATAAATTGAAGACTCTTTCAAGATAATGCAAGTAACTGGTTGTCTAGTACTCCAAGCTGCTACTGTTTTATATTCAAGTTGGTACTGGTTTAGTGGTTTGCATTTGTTGGTTAGTTAGTGTGTTTTTGCTGCTATTTTCTTTGTTCCAACTATGCCTTTAGGAGTTTACTTGTTGTTGGTATGGATGCATCATTTGAGGGGGAGTTCTGCTGCTACGGGGAAGCTTTGGTTCTCTATGTTTACCCTCTCTGATCTGTGAGTTGTTTTAGACAAAATTTGACAAAGGGGGAGATTGTTGTTACATGTTGTCTTGCATTTGGTCAAAACAACCGATTGTCGAAGCAGATGTCGTGGCATCTGATGCCGGGACATCTGATTCTGCGAAGCTAGGGCATCAGTCCTCAACTTAAGTTTTAGTTGTGGGCCCTTGAAGATCTTATGAAGATATGTTTTTATAAGTTACTTGAGGTTCAAGTAGCTGTACCAGAAGGGTTTTAATTGTGGGTTGTTATTTGTTGAAACAATCTTTGATAAAAGATTTGTTTCTATCTTTACTTGGAAAAAACGCAACAAGATCTTTGGAGATTCAGTTTTGATTTGATGGTTGTTGCAATCTGTTACTTCAGCCCATGCTAACCCTAGTGCCTATGTTGCAGCTGCTGAAGCATATAAAAGGATGAAGACCTAAAACAAGAAGACCATCGAAGCTAATTGAGAGAGATAAAGGGTTTTAGGGTTGTTCGTTGTTCTTTGTCCTTGTTTACTTGTGAACAAACTTTGCTCACTGATTCTATAAAGCAAAGTTGTGTTATGTGTTCTTTGATTCTAAAACTCTGATTGTTGATTGTTTGTTACTAATCACTGTGGCAGCTATTGAGAGAAAGTGAGAGCTAGGGGCTCTCATACTTAGGTTGAGATACTAAGTAGAAATACACTGGGTAGATTAGGAAGTGAACTATGAACTGTGGTGTTCATGAGTGTCTGTAATTCCTGAATCTTGAGATAGTGGATTTCCTTTCTTTGGGTGCAAACCCTCCAGACGTAGGTGAAGTTTCACCGAACTGGGTTACCAATCCTCTGTGTTCTTCTTTATTATTTTGCTGGTTTTTTTACTGTTAGTCAGTTGTCGAACCGGTTGTCCCAACATCGCGTAGAATATTTGTCCTGTGCGAGAACCAGAATTACATCATCCTTTTTCCTTGAGACAATCCTGCTCTTCTTCTGGAAAGTCTTCTGATCTTTTGTTGACATCTTTTCTTTTAATCAACTTTCTAATGTTTGTTGTCTTGTCTTCTTTTCTGCTTTGCTCAGAATCTTCCCGTTGAAGAATCGTATCTCTTGTTGTAGCAGTTTCTTCTGTTGAGACGATCTTCAACTTTCTTCTTGATCTTCCTTATCATCATTGAGTCAGACTGTCTTTGCAAGATATAACATTGCAGATATAACTTTTTCTCTTTGCAATCGGACCTTCTGATTAGAGCAGGTGACTAATTACTTAGACTGTCCTTGTTTGTCCCGAATTCCAATGCATATGAAATTCCAGATGAAACAAGTAGATCATAAGTTCTTAGTTCTTTTGACTATGATTGTTTGTCCTAAAGTTCAACTCATATCAAGTTCCAAGACGTAACAAGTAAATCGCATTTCAGTAGCTCTTGAAAAGTAAACAACAAGGATTCTATAATTATTTCAAAATTGCTTAGTTTGTGTAAATTCGTAATTATTTCATAATTGCTTAGTTTTTGGAACTATGAATTGATTTTCTCTTAGTTAATTAATTCTTGCGAAGTAGGGAATCAATAAGAAGGAACTATTATGTTGAACCAATGATTGAGTTGTGATATACTAAACCAAAGGGATTTGTCCGTTTGAATCTACTCTGTTAATCTGCTTTTAATTCTATGCTTACTGCAGGAAAATCACAACCCTTTCGTGTGCGTGCGGCTTAAGTGTTGAAGCTTTGCTTGAGTGGTAATCCTTGGGAAACGACCTAGGAGTCATTTCCTAGTACTACAGTTTTGTTTTCTTAAATAATTATTTGCATCGGTTACGACCTCGATCAAATTGCCTGATGCAAATAATTATTTAAGAAAATAAAACTGTAGTAATGGGAAGTGACTCCTAGGTCGTTTCCCAAGGATTATTGGTTGCGGTAGCATTAAATTAAAAGCAGACTAACATAGTGGATTCAAACGAACAAATCCCTTTGGTTCAGTATACCGCAACTCAATGTGGTTCAACATAATAGTTCCTTCTTATTGATTCTCTAATTCATGATAATTAATTAACTAAGCGAAAATCAATTCACCGTTCTAAAAACTAAGCGTTTATGAAACAGTTATGAATTTACACAAACTAAGCGATCATACATCAACACTTATTTCTAAAACGACAGAATTAAGCAAACCATAGATTCAGAAATAGAGACGAAGAAAATTAATAACGAAAGAATTTTTCATTAAAATCAATACCTCAAGAGTGCGATATACTTCCAAAGAGATTTAATCCAGGAAGTTAGCATTTCATGGACGGAATAACAAAAGCAGTGAAAGTAATATAGAATATAGGGAATAGAAGGGCAAACCCTAACAGAGCCCTAATGATAAACTGAAATTCAAAATTATATTGCAAAGCAAAAGTTGTCTCAAGTTGTTTCAGCACAAATCTTTTTATAGGGCTGGAATCATATTCTAAATAAAAATCAAATCCTAAAGATAAAATCCGAAAATAACAAACGAAAATAAATCCTGAGAATATAATCTCGAAAATAAAATTTTAAAATATAATAAAAAATACAATCTTCAATTCGACACAAATAAAATCTTCATTCCGCAATGCCCAAAACACCTTTGATGCAAAATATGACCTGAAAATAGTAATATACCTAATTAGACTAAATAATAAAAACCCATGCCAAACAAAGTGAATTAAGCACAAAGAATCATCAATAATGGAAAATTAAGATTATCAATAGTGGGTAAAATATTGTTCATCAGTATCAACGCATTATTATACCATTAACTTGTTTTAGTTTTTTATTAAAAAAAAAACTTGTTTTAGTTTTATTTGAAGAGTATGTTTTTTTTTTTAAAGGATTTGAAGAGTATGTTTACAATAGAAACAACTGTTTCATTTGTATGTATGCCTTGGATGAAAATTAAGAAGATGAATTTCAAATTAAGTGGACGAGAAAATCTAGTTTAATTGGTTTTTTGTTAGTCAAATCTAGTTTTGGTCAAAATCTTGTCCTATAGTTTTATTGGTTAATTAAGTTTTTATCTCTTGAAAATTACCATAATTTAGTTTTATTTTCTTGACGAAGAGTAAATCCAGCTTTTCCAGTATTTCTTATGTGAGCACAAACTCAGCAAGGAGTTGTAACAACAAAAAAAAAACTCAGAAAGGAGTAATTCTTAGGTGACATATATACAGGTTGGCCTGCTCATAGCAACCACAAACAAGACGGGTTAGACTGGCCCGGCAAAAAGAGTGGGCTAGAAATACTGTCTCGCCCCACCAAAGGGCGCTGGCAGGCCATTATAAATGAAAAAAAAATCCAAACATCATTGGCACGAAAACTCTGGAATTATTGTTGCGTAATGGAAACATTAGATAGAAAGAGGCCAAATTGCCATCTTTTTAGGTGCAGCATATTTATTTCAACATGAACAAGTTACTCTAAGAAACATTCATATCTTTTTGCAGCAATATGGATAATCTTCTAGGAAGATAAGCCAATACTATTCACAATAGAAAAAGGTAGAAACTAAAGCCCTGCAATATTAAATTTGTGAGTGGATTGAAAAGTCTAGAAACGATAACAATGTAACCACCGTTTTTACATGGATTCTATACCTAGCAAGATTTGTCAAGTATTTATTGGTTATATGATGTATTTATGGACTTTAAAATATTTGTAATTAAACCAGTTAGCCTTTATTACAACTCATCCCAAAGTTGGTACATTAGCGCAACCGCTCCCACAGCTATTTCAGGTTCTAAACGTCAATTACCATGCATGGAATGTGAAATAAAAGAGGTGTAAACCAAATTAGGCATAAGATAACTACGGACTTTGTGTGTTTGTGTCATGACTCGTGAGTGAGAATGATCAACAGAACAAGTAAGAAAAGACAAGTGACTGAGAAAAGTGAGTGTGTGTGTTGGTATAGACACTGCTGGCTGCTGCAGCCAAGTTAGAATAGTGGGGAAAAAGAAATTTCCAGCCCAACAAACAAATGTTTCCAGACCAGCTGTGTGAAAAAATAACAACAAAGAACTCTGCAGGCCAGCCCATCCCAGCCGCATATCCCCAGCCCAACCCGCCTAAAACGTTGGCAGGGCAGGCTGAGCCCATATTGCCACCCTTAGGCGAGAACAAACCCAACATCTCTTATTTAGACACACATGCTAAAAAAATATTACAAGACAACAAAATATAAAATAAAAAAAAGAAACAGAGGTCACTTTAAATTCCTAGATGCTCGTAACATTGCTCACCACTTTATGCCTTTATCATCGCTGTCAATCCTCTTCGTTCCTTATGACACCATCTGGAAAACTCTGCATCGTTGCAAGTACCGAAAAGGTGTAGATGGATGAGAATTTGTAGCAGTGAGAGCTCAAGGAGATCGAGCTTGGGTTTTGAGCCATAAATATTGCATTTGCAGCATCATAAGCCAAGATAGTCTCATGGGAGATCGCGAATGCTCACGGATTTCAGCAACTCATTTCCCCCAAGTTCTTTGTCTCATACCTTTGTAGGTGCAACTTGCATTTTTCAGAATCTGATTTACCAGTCATGCAACCCTTTCTAGAGTTAGCTTGTGCAAGCCTCTTTAGTAGGCCTGCATAGACCAGCTCTAGAAAGGGAAGCATGAAGGGCAAATAAGACTCTAAAATTGCAAGTTGCAACTAAAAAGGTGTGTGATTGAGAACTTGGAGAAATGAATTGCTAAAATCCGTGAAACCAATTGTGGGTTGTGGCTATTATCGGGTAACATTTGGAACCGCTCATGAGGCTGCCTTGGCTTATGATGCTATATCTCATAAGCTTTATGGTTCAGAAACCAAGCTCACACTCTCAGAGCTCTCTCTGCAAATTCTCATCAAGCTCCACTGGCTATTGCAACAAATTTGTGTTTGCAGATGAAGCGGTGAGCAACGTAAAGAACGTAAAGGTTTGGCAGCCATGATAAGGTGGTGAGCAATCCTACAAGCTTATAGGAATAGAAAGTGACATATGTTTAACTTTTTTTAATTATTTATACTTTGGTGACTTGTAATTTGTTTAGTTGGTGTGCCTAAATTTGAAGTGTTGTGTTTGTGCTCACCCAATAATTACTCCTAGAGTATTCTAAGATATTATAACCACGCATGAAGACAATAATGTTGAAATAAAACCAAATTTTGTTTCCCTACAAACTGCTTGATACATGATAAAACATTCCTAGTTACATGTGCAGCAACTAAGGAGCATACGAAACACCATATATACTAATCTTTTATACAGAGTAGGAGTCATCATTGAGCTCTAGAGTGCATCTAAGAATGGTGCAGGTGCAAATAAAAAGCAGATCTACAACTATTTTTCTTAACAATTAAAGAGGAAACAATTTGTACCTTAAGATGAAAGGCCTTCTCCTCACCAAAGAACTCAACCTGTTGCAAACAAGATGCAGGAAGACATTAATAATCTACATAAATTTAAGCACAAATTCAAGTTAAGATTTATCTTTTAAACAAAAGGTGCCAACCCATTCAACTTTATTCACCTTATGCCATATGATGTGAAAGATATGACAAAGCAAAGGTGAGAAATTATAATAATGAATTTGTGTGATCCTAAAGCTTGCTACAATATCCTCAACCCCTGGTAATCTTTTCTAGGAACACACCTCTGTTAATATTTAATTAGCATGTTTCGGAAGAATAACACATGATACATTCCAAATATTGCCCACCATCATCCTTATCATGACTTTAATATGTTTAACACATCAAATCCTGTAATAGTTATTTATTAAATGTTCTATAGTCTAGGTTTAGCAAATACCAAAGACAATAGAAATGCCCACATCAAAGTCACCAAAACATTTTCAGATACGTTTAATCTCATTTATAAGTTTAAATTATTAATGTGTAGAAAGTAGTTGAAGCACTTTTATTTCCATTGAAGAAACTTACAAGGCAAAGATAGCATCATCATTCAACTTACAATAAGCTCCAGTAATATAAAACTTGTCAAATAGTACTGCAACTAATATTCATAATATTATAAAGTTCAAACAAATCTCATATTACCTATTCAGTCAACACTTTAATGATCATATAAAATTTGGCTCCTCCTTCATGGTGTTACCATTGCTATCTACGGATACTTTCATTTGACTAAAATCACCTGCAGAAGATTCAATTTCATTTTCCATAAACCTACTTGGAATGCAGGTACCTCTGCCAACAAATCCAAGACTGCTAGGACATGCTTGATCAAGTGAAGCACCAGATTTAACACCATAGGGAACTTGTCTATCAGTAACAGGCAGAAGTTCAGGGATTGGTTTCGCAGCACCAAATGTGAAAGTTGAGTTTTGAAGCGGCGGAATATTGCTATGGGTGGAGCCTATTGAACAAGAACCATAATTAATTATGGCATCACCACTAGTAAATTGAGATGTACTCAATGATTTATTTGATTTTTGTGACAATGAACCATAACCAATTATGGCATTCCTGCCAAAACTGCAACCCTGGTTGACAGTAGCAAGATTATTCACCACCTTCAAAGTGTCAGAAGCTTGAGAGTGAACTACCACACGAGATGGTTGAACATTGATTGATCGACTTTGATCCTGTATCAGAGGTGAGGGCTGTTGCGGGTGCTGCTGCTGTTGTTGGTGCCGCAATATATTCACCAGCATGTCATTATTCTGATCGCCCAACCTTCCAACGCTACTATTTGGTCCCACATAATTAATTGTATTGGATGATTGCGATGCAACATATCTTGAAGATGTGCCATCAAAAGTAACGATGGGCTGAGGGAAATTCTTGGCAATGTTGGAAGGGCATTTTTCAAGAGGCTGACCATGTGCCAAACCATGATGAACATGAGAATGTATTGGACCCTGTCTTGATGCTTCGAGAAGGGTAATCTGTCCCACCGTAGGTATTATGTTAGTAATGGGGTGACCTAAAAACTCAGCTTGAATGGCTGTAAGTGTTTCAGGGGGAACATGGCCAGAAGCAGCCAAAGCTTGTATGTCAAATCTTCCAGATGCACTCAACTTGGATTCTATAGTCCCAGGAACTGTATTTAGCATTCCAATCTGTTGCTGTGCCACTTCACTTAATCGCCTCAAATAAATTCTAAATTTCTGCCAATGGAAATTGCAGTTCAGAATGGAAATATTAGTTAAAAATACAAAACAAAGCTCATTTATCTATAATTTGGTGCCTCAGTTTGTAAAAACTATCAAAAAACATATAATATTCCAAATCCAATAACTAATTCTACTTTCTGGTTAGTTATTAGCAAAATTGATTTGGGTCTTAAATCCTACCACTTGACATTCATAAACTCACATGTATGGACATTTATCACAGAAAAATGGATAATATTCATTTGCATATATATTTTCCCTTCTTAGCTAATCAAGTAATTACATCTGCTTTCAGAAAGAGCAGAAAAAAGATACAAAACTGACAAGTTCTTTATGACACTTCTGCATATGCCATTCTTGGTCTCCCTTAATCTTAGTTTTTTTATTTTATTCCAGGGAATTCTCGTAACTATGTTTGTACATTCATAGCAAATTTAAAATTCCATTTTCAAGTCAAATCAACCATTGCATTAACTTTCAATAATGATTTCTCTGGCTTTTTTTTACATAATCCACTCAAGACAATCATCTCAGCTTGACACATCATCCAACACGTCTAACCTAAAATTTCATACCCAAAACAGTAAGAAATGATGGATGTAGCACAGTTAAACCTCTTCGGAAGTAGATTTAATAATGTTGTCTTAAATAAGATAAACACTGAGTTTTGAAAAAAAGAAACTAAAAACCTCTTTTATGACATGCGACCTCGTCAATCAATAGCCCTTCCTAACATGGAATAACAAAAGAGAGCATTGTACGTTTGAGTTTCATTGATGCCCAAAAACCATTAATTTTTTTATAAAAAAATTTGAACTTGTAGACACCTCTTTGCCTCTACGAATTAGCCATAAACACTCCTATCCTTGCTAAATCAACAATGTTAAGAAAGACTAATCATAAAAATAAACAGAAGGTAAATCGTGGGCCAATACATAATAAAACTTACATAAAAAATAGTATATATAAAAGTAAAGAAGAAAGATAGGGTAACTGGTGAGATCAGTTGCATATCCATTGATAGTAACTAAAAAACTGAAAATGGATCTCACGGAAAAAGGTAAAGAATCACTTCAACTTTTGGAATGAAAACAAACCTGCAAATGGCTTGCAACATTTTCCCTTGTTAAGTCAGGGTCATTCATCAACTCTAGAATTCTCTTTGGCACAGCCCCTGAAATACAAGTACAAGAAACAATTGATCTCCTAAATGGAAATTCATGCTTAAAAATAGTAAAAAAAAAATATATATATACGAGTTAGATTGTGCTTTTATGCTTATTGAAATCCAAAGTAGTCATAAAAGGCAAAATCAAAAGAAATGGAAAGAAAAAATAAGTGGAGAGTCATACTGTCAAGCCCAAGTTGAATCACAGCACTGACAAACTTTTCATGCAGATCTACTGACCACACTACACGGGGCTTCTTAGATGATGGGTCATCAATCTCCAATTCAATTGAAGAAGTATGTTTAGCATCACCAGAATTTGCATGTTCTTTATTTCATTGTATATTTTCCTAACGACATGCTGCCATATATTCCTCAGTTCTTCCAGACGTACTGGCTTAATTAAATAATCACAAGCCCCATGTCTAATTCCCTTCATGACAGCACATGTTCTACCATCAACAGACATCACTGCAGCATCCATAAAAAAACCAACTTTCAATGTTAAGGACTACAAGTAAAGTAATACTATTAAAAAGAGAAACCGTGCTTACTAATAACAGGAAGATCCATCTCCAACCCAACATGTTCAAGAAGTTTATATCCATCCATGTCTGGCATGTGAACATCACTCAGTACCACATCAAAATCATCTTTCCTCTCTCGCAGAAGATTCAAAGCAACAGTGGCATCAGAGCATGCGGTAACTGGAAGACAAAATTACAATGAGAGTTAAGAAGAAATGATATTCAAATTTACAAGACTCGAAAACCAGCTGCCACCCATGTCATATACAAATAGAGTAAAGTGAAATTTGTTCAGCTTCTTACAAAATGACATGTAACAAAACCAAACCCTTTTTTCACATTCATTATGCAACATTGAACACATCAAAAATGAACACACACACATAAACCACAGTAGGTCGAGCCTTGAAGGCCAGAAAATTTGCAAGTCCTACATTCAAGCAAAAAAAGTATAAAAGGCACAAATCATATGGGTATAAGAATTGTTAATGCAAGAATATCATGCAAATCTTCCTAGGATTTCCTGCTTTCAATTAAAGGGAGAAAATGCTCAATTGTTGTTGACATTAGCACAATAGCCGTTCTCAAATCCATATCAAATTAGGTATACCCAAATAGGTGCCCCTGCAGAATTCACGTCTCTGCCGCAAGGCATAAATTTTAACAGGCACACAAAAATCTAAAATTTCCAAGTGCAACACCATGTGATCTATATAAACAACGACAAAACAGTCACAAACAACACGAAGCATCAATTCAATCATAAAAATCAAACATGCAAAATTGACGAATTTCATCGAAGAAATCAAGAGAACAAAGTCAGTAGTCAAACTAACCGCGATAATTGCAACTAATAGACATTTTCTCAATAATCTTCAAGGTGGTGGTATCATCGTCGACGACGAGAACTCTGAGACCCACCGGGAACTCCGGGGCGGAAGTAACCTCATATGAGCCGCCGGAGCTGGTGCCGGAGTGCACTCGTTTCTGCAACGGTGTAGCCATGGTTGCTGTTGTGAGGCAACGACGTCGTTTCGAGAAACAGTGGAGAATTTGGAGTGGGGCACTGAGTATAACTGAAGAATTGAGGTGAAAGGGAGGTGGCGAAGATCTTTGTTGCTGTAAGAGGGGGGAACAACAGCTGGAGAAGTTTGGCTGAGCAGGGAGGGGGGCTGAAGAGATTTTAAAATATAACTTGATTGATTTTGATTTCAATGTATGACAAACACTCTTATATAGAGATAGATTTCTCAATATCTATCTCTATATATAAGCAAATAACTTGAAATATATTCATCAGTATTAATTAGTTATTAATATCTTTCAAAAAAAATTAATTAGTTATTAATTATTAATTTTATTACTCATTATTACTTTTGTACTTAACAAATTTAGTCAACCATTCAGGAAAATGTTCAATAAATTTTATTATTATATTCATTATATTACTTATTTATATTAAAATTTTTAGTACATGTATATAAATGTAAAGTTGACTTGAACCAGCATTAATAATAATATTAATTGGTTATTAATTTTCATTTCATTTAATAATTATATTAACTAATATTAAGGAAAATTAACTTAATCTAATAAAAGTTATAAT
Source organism: Lotus japonicus (assembly GCF_012489685.1). NCBI lineage: Eukaryota > Viridiplantae > Streptophyta > Magnoliopsida > Fabales > Fabaceae > Lotus > Lotus japonicus. The sequence continues at coordinate 18,401,226 of NC_080042.1, read as the reverse complement.
TATTTATAGTATCAATTCTTATTTATATTATAATTAATATAATATTTTAAGTATGAATAAGTCAATAAAAAAAGTATGAATAATTACAGTTGACTTGAACTATACATTAATCACAATATTAATTAGTTATTGAATGTGCGAAAAACACTAGAAAGGGGGTGTTTTAATAGAGTTTTTAAACAAAAGTTTTCCCCTTTTTAAGTTTTGACAAACTTAAAGATAAGAACTAGGTGCTAAAGAATATGAAGTAGAGCACACAAGTATTTTATCCTGGTTCACTTGAGATAAAAGCTCAAGTTAATCCAGTCCACCCGTGAAGGTGATTTTTTCCTTCTTCTGATGAAGGCAATTCACTAAAATCAATGAATGTTACAACTACACTTGCAACCTGAAAAGTGACTAACAATACACTAATTTTGTCATGAAGGTTCAGAGGCTCTGGAAGTTACATATTTGCCCTCCAACGGTAGCATTCCATGCAACGGAAACTACCCTAATCCTTGGAGTATAAATAGAGGCTTAAGTTGGAAGAAGACGCTAAGAAACTTTGTGCAAGCTCAAGCAACCATTCAATATTCTCTTAGAAATCTTTCTTCAATCGTTCTTATTGTGTTTACCTTTTGTAAGACCCAAGTTTTTAAGCTTAGAATAAGTGGAAGAGATTTCCATTTACGATTAGGCTTGACGTATCGTGAAGGAAAAACCTGAACAAGAGTTTATCGAATGGAATAAACATATGAAGGAGAAAGTTCAGGAAAAGTCTAAGGATTGTATCCGAATCGATAAAAGGTATAGCACGATCGATTCGCTTAAACCTAGGACAAGAACCTTAGGAAAAGACTATGTTCCACCCTTGGAACACTGTAGGAATAAGTTCCAAAAATCTTCAGAGAAATGTTAGAATTTCTCTTAATCCTTATATGACCATCGTTTCGAGGCGAAACTATAGGATCTACGAACGTCGATTCCAATCATCGGAAGTTTGCCAAACTGAAACCCTGGTATTTCAAAACCCTAGAATCAACCGACAATGAAGACTTTTCTATTCAGAGCTTCAAATGAGATTCCACACGCGTACACCCATTTCTCTTGATGTTTCCTATCTTTCTTCAGAAGGAAGTTTTCTCTTCCGACATTCAATGCAAAAAGTAACTTATCGGGTAAAATAGTTTTACACCGACTTTGCATTAGTCACCTAAAATACAAGGAAACCTCTTTTGAGTTTTGGTATTATGTCGCCAAAACCTATCTTAGAATTCACGGAGAATGAAACTGGAAAAATCGGAATCACGAAACTTTCATTTTCCCGCGTTTTTCCAACCTCTATATATAGCATTAAACACAAGCCTCGAAAACCAAAAATCATACCGATATTTCTTTGAAGAATTAGAAGATTCGGCGGGAGAATATCGTGTCTAAAGTACGATAGAATCAGTAGGAAAGAATCGGAATCACTCTCATATTTTATCTTAACTCTATGAGCTAAATCCTCCGATATCTAAACAAATCTGTACCGGTTTACAAAATATCTTCTCAAAAATATCTTTACAATAAATATCTTTGATAAATATCTATTCATCCTTATCCTATCTTTGATAAATATCTATTCATCCTTATCCTATCTTTGATAAATATCTATTCATTCTATCCGGATCATATTTCGAGCATGACATTGCATTGGCATACCATGCATTTAACTATATTCTTGATATATTGCTTATCGAGTTTTTCAAGATAACTTATTGAATTGTTGAGATATTGAATATTGAATTGTTATTAGAAATCTGATAACATGTTATGTATATACCTTAGGGTAGACGATACAGAACTTATATGTATATATACAACCTATATATATATATACCCCTTTATTCATCACATGTTGCTTGTATTATCTATTATATTCCGTGAGTTGACCCTAGCGCCTTGGCTTTGTGTGTTATGGTTGTGTTTGGGCGGTTGGCCTGCTGCCAGACGTCCAACAACTGATTCAAGATGGTTCGTCGTTCGGGGAGGATCCTGAGCACAATGACTACTACTGAGCCTTCGACGTGGACCCAGACTTCATGCATGATCGGATGAGGGTCGATGTTAGGAGTGTATTATATGGGGGATTGTTTTCACAGCTCTGATTGTCATTTCCCGTTTGGGGCTAACTTATCTTCTTGAAAACTGTATTCATAAAACTCATGGCTCTGACCAGGGATGCACTTATTCGCCTGCGGGCACTATCTCCAATTACTTTATGATCATTATCTTTGGGTTGAGTCTTCATTATGTTAAGTCTTCTCTTTGAAAAGAAAACGAAAAAAATATTTACGCATTTTCCGCACTATTGATTTAAAGTCAC
>NC_080042.1:18186477-18398776 GCF_012489685.1 Lotus japonicus | reverse complement strand
GAAGTGAACTATGAACTGTGGTGTTCATGAGTGTCTGTCATTCCTGAATCTTGAGATAGTGGATTTCCTTTCTTGGGTGCAAACCCTCCAGACATAGGTGAAGTTTCACTAAACTGGGTTACCTATCCTTTGTGTTCTTCTTTATTTATTTTGCTGGTTTTGTTACTGTTAGTCAGTTTTCGAACCCTTTGTCCCAGGATCGCGTAGAACATTTGTCCTGTGTGAGAACCAGAATTACAATTGGTATCAGAGCAGGCACCCTATTTTGTTTGGGTGAGCTCCAGGGAATATATTATGTTCTCAAGGACAACATTATGGATGGAAGAAGATCAATCTATATGCCACCAATTTTGGATGGTACAAATATGTTCAGGCTAATCAACACATGTACTGGCTAAGGAAGCATGGGAGATTCTCAAGACTGCCCATGAAGGAACTTCAAGAGTTCGTATGTCAAAGCTTCAGCTTCTTACAACTCAGTTTGAAACTATGAAGATGAATGAGGATAAATCCATATATGAGTTCCACATGCCTATAAAGGATCTAGCCAACTCTTCTTTTGCCCTAGGGGAACCCATGTCTGAAGAAAAGTTAGCAAGAAAGATTCTCAGGTCTCTCCCCAAGAGGTTTGACATGAAGGTAACTACCATTGAAGAAGCCCAAGACATTAGTAACATCAAGGTTGATGAACTCATTGGTTCCTTGCAAACCTTTGAGATGTCTCTTAATGGTAGGTCTGAGTAGAAGGCGTAGTGTATAACTTTTGTATCCAAGACTGAAGAAGATGAAGATCAAAGGGAGGAGGATACTGATGCAAGTATTGCAGAGGATATATCATTTCTTGACAAAGCGTTGAAGATTTTAGGCAGAACGTCAAATACAAATGTCCTGGACAATGTGAAGAATACTAAATTTCAACTGAAGGGCAAACATGAGAATGATACAACCAAGGCTATTCATGTAAAGGCTCTCATTGGAAAGTACTATTCTGATACTGAGTCAAGTGATGGTGATGAGGTTATCTCAAATGAAGAACTATTGAAGCCTACAAATTGTTACTGGCTAAGTGGAAGGAATCATGTATGTATGGTGAGAAAATGAGAAAAGAAGTCAAGGATTTGGTTGCTGAGAAGGAGCAACTTCAGAGTAATAACTCCAGCTTGCAAGAAGAAGTAAAGACCATCAGCAAGTTGCGTGAGGAGAATGAGAAACTTCATATCACAAATGCAGAGGAGGTAACATTACTGAACTCAAAAGCTTGAAGGTATGAAAAAGTCTATTGGTATGATGGAATATAGTAACTAATGTGTTAGAGGAGATTCTGGAAGTTGGGAAAACAGTTGGAGATATGGAAGGGATAGGATTCAGCTACCACAATGCAAATAAGTCTGTTTCATCTGAAAAGAAAACTAAGCAACCAATGTCAGACCCAATGTTGCATCATTCTGTACGACATGGAGTACCCTCAGTTCAGAAAATCCAAGAAATCTACTTGGAGATGTCATCACTGTGGAAAACTTGGTCATATAAGGCCCTACTGTTAGAAGCTATATGGATATCCTCAGTCTCATGATGAACCAAGGACTAATCCACAGGTAGCTCCACCAAGGAAAGAGTGGAAACCTAAAGAAGGAGTTAGAGTCAAGTTCTTCAGCGAGGAAGAGATGTCTCCACAACCATCTAGGGTGAATAGATCATATTCAAAGGATGTTGCTCTTCTTAAACCTCAGAGTTCTAGTGTAGATGTTATGAAGGAGTGGAGGAAGAAAATTTGTTGATGCAAGTTCTCTTGAAGTCTCAAATGCACCAGCAACTGTTCATGCAAGCATAGGTGAATCTGTAAGTGCAGATCCTAATGCTATTGTGCCTAATGTGATTCATAAGATATCAGTTGAATCTGTTTCTGTTCCCAATGTTGAACCCCATGTTGAGACATTAGTTGAGACTACTTCAGATGTGGAATATGGGACCCTCTGCTGGAAATCCAAACCCCATTGTTGACACATCTGAACTTGATTTCCAAATCCATCAATCTACCTTGGGTTCCGGACCATCTACCAGTTGTAAGAAGTCAGTTATGGAAAATGTTCATGAATTGTTGTCATTCTAGTGATGGTTTGTTATGGTGAGCACCCTTTGCCAAATTTGTGTTAAAAAAGGGGAGTAGTATTGGTGATTTTGAAGACTATGTTCCTTGTTTCTGCTAGTATTAGCTTTGGTCTGTAATAAATTGAAGACTCTTTCAAGATAATGCAAGTAACTGGTTGTCTAGTACTCCAAGCTGCTACTGTTTTATATTCAAGTTGTACTGGTTTAGTGGTTGCATTTGTTGGTTAGTTAGGTGTTTTTTGCTGCTATTGTTCTTTGGTTCCAACTATGCCTTTAGGAGTTTACTTGTTGTTGGTATGGATGCATCATTTTGAGGGGGAGTTCTGCCTGCTACGGGGAAGCTTTGGTTCTCTATGTTTACCCTCTCTGATCTGTGAGTTGTTTTAGACAAAATTTGACAAAGGGGGAGATTGTTGTTACATGTTGGTCTTGCATTTTGGTCAAAACAACCGATTGTCGAAGCAGATGTCGTGGCATTCTGATGCCGGGACATCTGATTCTGCGAAGCTAGGGCATCAGTCCTCAACTTAAGTTTTAGTTGTGGGCCCTTGAAGATCTTATGAAGATATGTTTTTATAAGTTACTTGAGGTTCAAGTAGCTGTACCAGAAGGGTTTTAATTGTGGGTTGTTATTTGTTGAAACAATCTTTTGGATAAAAGATTTGTTTCTATCTTTACTTGGAAAAACGCAACCAAGATCTTTGGAGATTCAGTTTTGATTTGATGGTTGTTGCAATCTGTTACTTCAGCCCATGCTAACCCTAGTGCCTATGTTGCAGCTGCTGAAGCATATAAAAGGATGAAGACCTAAAACAAGAAGACCATCGAAGCTAATTGAGAGAGATAAAGGGTTTTAGGGTTGTCGTTGTCTTTGTCCTTGTTTACTTGTGAACAAACTTTGCTCACTGATTCTATTAAAGCAAAGTTGTGTTATGTGTTCTTTGATTCTAAAACTCTGATTGGTTGATTGTTTGTTACTAATCACTGGTGCAGCTATTGAGAGAAAGTGAGAGCTAGGGGCTCTCATACTTAGGTTGAGATACTAAGTAGAAATACACTGGGTAGATTAGGAAGTGAACTATGAACTGTGGTGTTCATGAGTGTCTGTAATTCCTGAATCTTGAGATAGTGGATTTCCTTTCTTTGGGTGCAAACCCTCCAGACGTAGGTGAAGTTTCACCGAACTGGGTTACCCAATCCTCTGTGTTCTTCTTTATTATTTTGCTGGTTTTTTTACTGTTAGTCAGTTGTCGAACCGGTTGTCCCAACATCGCGTAGAATATTTGTCCTGTGCGAGAACCAGAATTACATCATCCCTTTTTCCTTGAGACAATCCTGCTCTTCTTCTGGAAAGTCTTCTGATCTTTTGTTGACATCTTTTTCTTTTAATCAACTTTCTAATGTTTGTTGTCTTGTCTTCTTTTCTGCTTTGCTCAGAATCTTCCCGTTGAAGAATCGTATCTCTTGTTGTAGCAGTTTCTTCTGTTGAGACGATCTTCAACTTCTTCTTGATCTTCCTTATCATCATTGAGTCAGACTGTCTTTGCAAGATATTAACATTGCAGATATAACTTTTTCTCTTTGCAAATCGGACCTTCTGATTAGAGCAGGTGACTAATTACTTAGACTGTCCTTGTTTGTCCCGAATTCCAATGCATATGAAATTCCAGATGAAACAAGTAGATCATAAGTTCTTAGTTCTTTTGACTATGATTGTTTGTCCTAAAGTTCAACTCATATCAAGTTCCAAGACGTAACAAGTAAATCGCATTTCAGTAGCTCTTGAAAAGTAAACAACAAGGATTCTATAATTATTTCAAAATTGCTTAGTTTGTGTAAATTCGTAATTATTTCATAATTGCTTAGTTTTTGGAACTATGAATTGATTTTCTCTTAGTTAATTAATTCTTGCGAAGTAGGGAATCAATAAGAAGGAACTATTATGTTGAACCAATGATTGAGTTGTGATATACTAAACCAAAGGGATTTGTCCGTTTGAATCTACTCTGTTAATCTGCTTTTAATTCTATGCTTACTGCAGGAAAATCACAACCCTTTCGTGTGCGTGCGGCTTAAGTGTTGAAGCTTTTGCTTGAGTGGTAATCCTTGGGAAACGACCTAGGAGTCATTTCCTAGTACTACAGTTTTGTTTTCTTAAATAATTATTTGCATCGGTTACGACCTCGATCAAATTGCCTGATGCAAATAATTATTTAAGAAAATAAAACTGTAGTAATGGGAAGTGACTCCTAGGTCGTTTCCCAAGGATTATTGGTTGCGGTAGCATTAAATTAAAAGCAGACTAACATAGTGGATTCAAACGAACAAATCCCTTTGGTTCAGTATACCGCAACTCAATGTGGTTCAACATAATAGTTCCTTCTTATTGATTCTCTAATTCATGATAATTAATTAACTAAGCGAAAATCAATTCACCGTTCTAAAAACTAAGCGTTTATGAAACAGTTATGAATTTACACAAACTAAGCGATCATACATCAACACTTATTTCTAAAACGACAGAATTAAGCAAACCATAGATTCAGAAATAGAGACGAAGAAAATTAATAACGAAAGAATTTTTCATTAAAATCAATACCTCAAGAGTGCGATATACTTCCAAAGAGATTTAATCCAGGAAGTTAGCATTTCATGGACGGAATAACAAAAGCAGTGAAGTAATATAGAATATAGGGAATAGAAGGGCAAACCCTAACAGAGCCCTAATGATAAACTGAAATTCAAAATTATATTGCAAAGCAAAAGTTGTCTCAAGTTGTTTCAGCACAAATCTTTTTATAGGGCTGGAATCATATTCTAAATAAAAATCAAATCCTAAAGATAAAATCCGAAAATAACAAACGAAAATAAATCCTGAGAATATAATCTCGAAAATAAAATTTTAAAATATAATAAAAAATACAATCTTCAATTCGACACAAATAAAATCTTCATTCCGCAATGCCCAAAACACCTTTGATGCAAAATATGACCTGAAAATAGTAATATACCTAATTAGACTAAATAATAAAAACCCATGCCAAACAAAGTGAATTAAGCACAAAGAATCATCAATAATGGAAAATTAAGATTATCAATAGTGGGTAAAATATTGTTCATCAGTATCAACGCATTATTATACCATTAACTTGTTTTAGTTTTTTATTAAAAAAAAAACTTGTTTTAGTTTTATTTGAAGAGTATGTTTTTTTTTTTAAAGGATTTGAAGAGTATGTTTACAATAGAAACAACTGTTTCATTTGTATGTATGCCTTGGATGAAAATTAAGAAGATGAATTTCAAATTAAGTGGACGAGAAAATCTAGTTTAATTGGTTTTTTGTTAGTCAAATCTAGTTTTGGTCAAAATCTTGTCCTATAGTTTTATTGGTTAATTAAGTTTTTATCTCTTGAAAATTACCATAATTTAGTTTTATTTTCTTGACGAAGAGTAAATCCAGCTTTTCCAGTATTTCTTATGTGAGCACAAACTCAGCAAGGAGTTGTAACAACAAAAAAAAAACTCAGAAAGGAGTAATTCTTAGGTGACATATATACAGGTTGGCCTGCTCATAGCAACCACAAACAAGACGGGTTAGACTGGCCCGGCAAAAAGAGTGGGCTAGAAATACTGTCTCGCCCCACCAAAGGGCGCTGGCAGGCCATTATAAATGAAAAAAAAATCCAAACATCATTGGCACGAAAACTCTGGAATTATTGTTGCGTAATGGAAACATTAGATAGAAAGAGGCCAAATTGCCATCTTTTTAGGTGCAGCATATTTATTTCAACATGAACAAGTTACTCTAAGAAACATTCATATCTTTTTGCAGCAATATGGATAATCTTCTAGGAAGATAAGCCAATACTATTCACAATAGAAAAAGGTAGAAACTAAAGCCCTGCAATATTAAATTTGTGAGTGGATTGAAAAGTCTAGAAACGATAACAATGTAACCACCGTTTTACATGGATTCTATACCTAGCAAGATTTGTCAAGTATTTATTGGTTATATGATGTATTTATGGACTTTAAAATATTTGTAATTAAACCAGTTAGCCTTTATTACAACTCATCCCAAAGTTGGTACATTAGCGCAACCGCTCCCACAGCTATTTCAGGTTCTAAACGTCAATTACCATGCATGGAATGTGAAATAAAAGAGGTGTAAACCAAATTAGGCATAAGATAACTACGGACTTTGTGTGTTTGTGTCATGACTCGTGAGTGAGAATGATCAACAGAACAAGTAAGAAAAGACAAGTGACTGAGAAAAGTGAGTGTGTGTGTTGGTATAGACACTGCTGGCTGCTGCAGCCAAGTTAGAATAGTGGGGAAAAAGAAATTTCCAGCCCAACAAACAAATGTTTCCAGACCAGCTGTGTGAAAAAATAACAACAAAGAACTCTGCAGGCCAGCCCATCCCAGCCGCATATCCCCAGCCCAACCCGCCTAAAACGTTGGCAGGGCAGGCTGAGCCCATATTGCCACCCTTAGGCGAGAACAAACCCAACATCTCTTATTTAGACACACATGCTAAAAAAATATTACAAGACAACAAAATATAAAATAAAAAAAAGAAACAGAGGTCACTTTAAATTCCTAGATGCTCGTAACATTGCTCACCACTTTATGCCTTTATCATCGCTGTCAATCCTCTTCGTTCCTTATGACACCATCTGGAAAACTCTGCATCGTTGCAAGTACCGAAAAGGTGTAGATGGATGAGAATTTGTAGCAGTGAGAGCTCAAGGAGATCGAGCTTGGGTTTTGAGCCATAAATATTGCATTTGCAGCATCATAAGCCAAGATAGTCTCATGGGAGATCGCGAATGCTCACGGATTTCAGCAACTCATTTCCCCCAAGTTCTTTGTCTCATACCTTTGTAGGTGCAACTTGCATTTTTCAGAATCTGATTTACCAGTCATGCAACCCTTTCTAGAGTTAGCTTGTGCAAGCCTCTTTAGTAGGCCTGCATAGACCAGCTCTAGAAAGGGAAGCATGAAGGGCAAATAAGACTCTAAAATTGCAAGTTGCAACTAAAAAGGTGTGTGATTGAGAACTTGGAGAAATGAATTGCTAAAATCCGTGAAACCAATTGTGGGTTGTGGCTATTATCGGGTAACATTTGGAACCGCTCATGAGGCTGCCTTGGCTTATGATGCTATATCTCATAAGCTTTATGGTTCAGAAACCAAGCTCACACTCTCAGAGCTCTCTCTGCAAATTCTCATCAAGCTCCACTGGCTATTGCAACAAATTTGTGTTTGCAGATGAAGCGGTGAGCAACGTAAAGAACGTAAAGGTTTGGCAGCCATGATAAGGTGGTGAGCAATCCTACAAGCTTATAGGAATAGAAAGTGACATATGTTTAACTTTTTTTAATTATTTATACTTTGGTGACTTGTAATTTGTTTAGTTGGTGTGCCTAAATTTGAAGTGTTGTGTTTGTGCTCACCCAATAATTACTCCTAGAGTATTCTAAGATATTATAACCACGCATGAAGACAATAATGTTGAAATAAAACCAAATTTTGTTTCCCTACAAACTGCTTGATACATGATAAAACATTCCTAGTTACATGTGCAGCAACTAAGGAGCATACGAAACACCATATATACTAATCTTTTATACAGAGTAGGAGTCATCATTGAGCTCTAGAGTGCATCTAAGAATGGTGCAGGTGCAAATAAAAAGCAGATCTACAACTATTTTTCTTAACAATTAAAGAGGAAACAATTTGTACCTTAAGATGAAAGGCCTTCTCCTCACCAAAGAACTCAACCTGTTGCAAACAAGATGCAGGAAGACATTAATAATCTACATAAATTTAAGCACAAATTCAAGTTAAGATTTATCTTTTAAACAAAAGGTGCCAACCCATTCAACTTTATTCACCTTATGCCATATGATGTGAAAGATATGACAAAGCAAAGGTGAGAAATTATAATAATGAATTTGTGTGATCCTAAAGCTTGCTACAATATCCTCAACCCCTGGTAATCTTTTCTAGGAACACACCTCTGTTAATATTTAATTAGCATGTTTCGGAAGAATAACACATGATACATTCCAAATATTGCCCACCATCATCCTTATCATGACTTTAATATGTTTAACACATCAAATCCTGTAATAGTTATTTATTAAATGTTCTATAGTCTAGGTTTAGCAAATACCAAAGACAATAGAAATGCCCACATCAAAGTCACCAAAACATTTTCAGATACGTTTAATCTCATTTATAAGTTTAAATTATTAATGTGTAGAAAGTAGTTGAAGCACTTTTATTTCCATTGAAGAAACTTACAAGGCAAAGATAGCATCATCATTCAACTTACAATAAGCTCCAGTAATATAAAACTTGTCAAATAGTACTGCAACTAATATTCATAATATTATAAAGTTCAAACAAATCTCATATTACCTATTCAGTCAACACTTTAATGATCATATAAAATTTGGCTCCTCCTTCATGGTGTTACCATTGCTATCTACGGATACTTTCATTTGACTAAAATCACCTGCAGAAGATTCAATTTCATTTTCCATAAACCTACTTGGAATGCAGGTACCTCTGCCAACAAATCCAAGACTGCTAGGACATGCTTGATCAAGTGAAGCACCAGATTTAACACCATAGGGAACTTGTCTATCAGTAACAGGCAGAAGTTCAGGGATTGGTTTCGCAGCACCAAATGTGAAAGTTGAGTTTTGAAGCGGCGGAATATTGCTATGGGTGGAGCCTATTGAACAAGAACCATAATTAATTATGGCATCACCACTAGTAAATTGAGATGTACTCAATGATTTATTTGATTTTTGTGACAATGAACCATAACCAATTATGGCATTCCTGCCAAAACTGCAACCCTGGTTGACAGTAGCAAGATTATTCACCACCTTCAAAGTGTCAGAAGCTTGAGAGTGAACTACCACACGAGATGGTTGAACATTGATTGATCGACTTTGATCCTGTATCAGAGGTGAGGGCTGTTGCGGGTGCTGCTGCTGTTGTTGGTGCCGCAATATATTCACCAGCATGTCATTATTCTGATCGCCCAACCTTCCAACGCTACTATTTGGTCCCACATAATTAATTGTATTGGATGATTGCGATGCAACATATCTTGAAGATGTGCCATCAAAAGTAACGATGGGCTGAGGGAAATTCTTGGCAATGTTGGAAGGGCATTTTTCAAGAGGCTGACCATGTGCCAAACCATGATGAACATGAGAATGTATTGGACCCTGTCTTGATGCTTCGAGAAGGGTAATCTGTCCCACCGTAGGTATTATGTTAGTAATGGGGTGACCTAAAAACTCAGCTTGAATGGCTGTAAGTGTTTCAGGGGGAACATGGCCAGAAGCAGCCAAAGCTTGTATGTCAAATCTTCCAGATGCACTCAACTTGGATTCTATAGTCCCAGGAACTGTATTTAGCATTCCAATCTGTTGCTGTGCCACTTCACTTAATCGCCTCAAATAAATTCTAAATTTCTGCCAATGGAAATTGCAGTTCAGAATGGAAATATTAGTTAAAAATACAAAACAAAGCTCATTTATCTATAATTTGGTGCCTCAGTTTGTAAAAACTATCAAAAAACATATAATATTCCAAATCCAATAACTAATTCTACTTTCTGGTTAGTTATTAGCAAAATTGATTTGGGTCTTAAATCCTACCACTTGACATTCATAAACTCACATGTATGGACATTTATCACAGAAAAATGGATAATATTCATTTGCATATATATTTTCCCTTCTTAGCTAATCAAGTAATTACATCTGCTTTCAGAAAGAGCAGAAAAAAGATACAAAACTGACAAGTTCTTTATGACACTTCTGCATATGCCATTCTTGGTCTCCCTTAATCTTAGTTTTTTTATTTTATTCCAGGGAATTCTCGTAACTATGTTTGTACATTCATAGCAAATTTAAAATTCCATTTTCAAGTCAAATCAACCATTGCATTAACTTTCAATAATGATTTCTCTGGCTTTTTTTTACATAATCCACTCAAGACAATCATCTCAGCTTGACACATCATCCAACACGTCTAACCTAAAATTTCATACCCAAAACAGTAAGAAATGATGGATGTAGCACAGTTAAACCTCTTCGGAAGTAGATTTAATAATGTTGTCTTAAATAAGATAAACACTGAGTTTTGAAAAAAAGAAACTAAAAACCTCTTTTATGACATGCGACCTCGTCAATCAATAGCCCTTCCTAACATGGAATAACAAAAGAGAGCATTGTACGTTTGAGTTTCATTGATGCCCAAAAACCATTAATTTTTTTATAAAAAAATTTGAACTTGTAGACACCTCTTTGCCTCTACGAATTAGCCATAAACACTCCTATCCTTGCTAAATCAACAATGTTAAGAAAGACTAATCATAAAAATAAACAGAAGGTAAATCGTGGGCCAATACATAATAAAACTTACATAAAAAATAGTATATATAAAAGTAAAGAAGAAAGATAGGGTAACTGGTGAGATCAGTTGCATATCCATTGATAGTAACTAAAAAACTGAAAATGGATCTCACGGAAAAAGGTAAAGAATCACTTCAACTTTTGGAATGAAAACAAACCTGCAAATGGCTTGCAACATTTTCCCTTGTTAAGTCAGGGTCATTCATCAACTCTAGAATTCTCTTTGGCACAGCCCCTGAAATACAAGTACAAGAAACAATTGATCTCCTAAATGGAAATTCATGCTTAAAAATAGTAAAAAAAAAATATATATATACGAGTTAGATTGTGCTTTTATGCTTATTGAAATCCAAAGTAGTCATAAAAGGCAAAATCAAAAGAAATGGAAAGAAAAAATAAGTGGAGAGTCATACTGTCAAGCCCAAGTTGAATCACAGCACTGACAAACTTTTCATGCAGATCTACTGACCACACTACACGGGGCTTCTTAGATGATGGGTCATCAATCTCCAATTCAATTGAAGAAGTATGTTTAGCATCACCAGAATTTGCATGTTCTTTATTTTCATTGTATATTTTCCTAACGACATGCTGCCATATATTCCTCAGTTCTTCCAGACGTACTGGCTTAATTAAATAATCACAAGCCCCATGTCTAATTCCCTTCATGACAGCACATGTTCTACCATCAACAGACATCACTGCAGCATCCATAAAAAAACCAACTTTCAATGTTAAGGACTACAAGTAAAGTAATACTATTAAAAAGAGAAACCGTGCTTACTAATAACAGGAAGATCCATCTCCAACCCAACATGTTCAAGAAGTTTATATCCATCCATGTCTGGCATGTGAACATCACTCAGTACCACATCAAAATCATCTTTCCTCTCTCGCAGAAGATTCAAAGCAACAGTGGCATCAGAGCATGCGGTAACTGGAAGACAAAATTACAATGAGAGTTAAGAAGAAATGATATTCAAATTTACAAGACTCGAAAACCAGCTGCCACCCATGTCATATACAAATAGAGTAAAGTGAAATTTGTTCAGCTTCTTACAAAATGACATGTAACAAAACCAAACCCTTTTTTCACATTCATTATGCAACATTGAACACATCAAAAATGAACACACACACATAAACCACAGTAGGTCGAGCCTTGAAGGCCAGAAAATTTGCAAGTCCTACATTCAAGCAAAAAAAGTATAAAAGGCACAAATCATATGGGTATAAGAATTGTTAATGCAAGAATATCATGCAAATCTTCCTAGGATTTCCTGCTTTCAATTAAAGGGAGAAAATGCTCAATTGTTGTTGACATTAGCACAATAGCCGTTCTCAAATCCATATCAAATTAGGTATACCCAAATAGGTGCCCCTGCAGAATTCACGTCTCTGCCGCAAGGCATAAATTTTAACAGGCACACAAAAATCTAAAATTTCCAAGTGCAACACCATGTGATCTATATAAACAACGACAAAAACAGTCACAAACAACACGAAGCATCAATTCAATCATAAAAATCAAACATGCAAAATTGACGAATTTCATCGAAGAAATCAAGAGAACAAAGTCAGTAGTCAAACTAACCGCGATAATTGCAACTAATAGACATTTTCTCAATAATCTTCAAGGTGGTGGTATCATCGTCGACGACGAGAACTCTGAGACCCACCGGGAACTCCGGGGCGGAAGTAACCTCATATGAGCCGCCGGAGCTGGTGCCGGAGTGCACTCGTTTCTGCAACGGTGTAGCCATGGTTGCTGTTGTGAGGCAACGACGTCGTTTCGAGAAACAGTGGAGAATTTGGAGTGGGGCACTGAGTATAACTGAAGAATTGAGGTGAAAGGGAGGTGGCGAAGATCTTTGTTGCTGTAAGAGGGGGGAACAACAGCTGGAGAAGTTTGGCTGAGCAGGGAGGGGGGCTGAAGAGATTTTAAAATATAACTTGATTGATTTTGATTTCAATGTATGACAAACACTCTTATATAGAGATAGATTTCTCAATATCTATCTCTATATATAAGCAAATAACTTGAAATATATTCATCAGTATTAATTAGTTATTAATATCTTTCAAAAAAAAATTAATTAGTTATTAATTATTAATTTTATTACTCATTATTACTTTTGTACTTAACAAATTTAGTCAACCATTCAGGAAAATGTTCAATAAATTTTATTATTATATTCATTATATTACTTATTTATATTAAAATTTTTAGTACATGTATATAAATGTAAAGTTGACTTGAACCAGCATTAATAATAATATTAATTGGTTATTAATTTTCATTTCATTTAATAATTATATTAACTAATATTAAGGAAAATTAACTTAATCTAATAAAAGTTATAATTATTTATAGTATCAATTCTTATTTATATTATAATTAATATAATATTTTAAGTATGAATAAGTCAATAAAAAAAGTATGAATAATTACAGTTGACTTGAACTATACATTAATCACAATATTAATTAGTTATTGAATGTGCGAAAAACACTAGAAAGGGGGTGTTTTAATAGAGTTTTTAAACAAAAGTTTTCCCCTTTTTAAGTTTTGACAAACTTAAAGATAAGAACTAGGTGCTAAAGAATATGAAGTAGAGCACACAAGTATTTTATCCTGGTTCACTTGAGATAAAAGCTCAAGTTAATCCAGTCCACCCGTGAAGGTGATTTTTTCCTTCTTCTGATGAAGGCAATTCACTAAAATCAATGAATGTTACAACTACACTTGCAACCTGAAAAGTGACTAACAATACACTAATTTTGTCATGAAGGTTCAGAGGCTCTGGAAGTTACATATTTGCCCTCCAACGGTAGCATTCCATGCAACGGAAACTACCCTAATCCTTGGAGTATAAATAGAGGCTTAAGTTGGAAGAAGACGCTAAGAAACTTTGTGCAAGCTCAAGCAACCATTCAATATTCTCTTAGAAATCTTTCTTCAATCGTTCTTATTGTGTTTACCTTTTGTAAGACCCAAGTTTTTAAGCTTAGAATAAGTGGAAGAGATTTCCATTTACGATTAGGCTTGACGTATCGTGAAGGAAAAACCTGAACAAGAGTTTATCGAATGGAATAAACATATGAAGGAGAAAGTTCAGGAAAAGTCTAAGGATTGTATCCGAATCGATAAAAGGTATAGCACGATCGATTCGCTTAAACCTAGGACAAGAACCTTAGGAAAAGACTATGTTCCACCCTTGGAACACTGTAGGAATAAGTTCCAAAAATCTTCAGAGAAATGTTAGAATTTCTCTTAATCCTTATATGACCATCGTTTCGAGGCGAAACTATAGGATCTACGAACGTCCGATTCCAATCATCGGAAGTTTGCCGAAACTGAAACCCTGGTATTTCAAAACCCTAGAATCAACCGACAATGAAGACTTTTTCTATTCAGAGCTTCAAATGAAGATTCCACACGCGTACACCCATTTCTCTTGATGTTTCCTATCTTTCTTCAGAAGGAAGTTTTCTCTTCCGACATTCAATGCAAAAAGTAACTTATCGGGTAAAATAGTTTTACACCGACTTTGCATTAGTCACCTAAAATACAAGGAAACCTCTTTTGAGTTTTGGTATTATGTCGCCAAAACCTATCTTAGAATTCACGGAGAATGAAACTGGAAAAATCGGAATCACGAAACTTTCATTTTCCCGCGTTTTTCCAACCTCTATATATAGCATTAAACACAAGCCTCGAAAACCAAAAATCATACCGATATTTCTTTGAAGAATTAGAAGATTCGGCGGGGAGAATATCGTGTCTAAAGTACGATAGAATCAGTAGGAAAGAATCGGAATCACTCTCATATTTTTATCTTAACTCTATGAGCTAAATCCTCCGATATCTAAACAAATCTGTACCGGTTTACAAAATATCTTCTCAAAAATATCTTTACAAAATATCTTCTCAAAATATCTTTGATAAATATCTATTCATCCTTATCCTATCTTTGATAAATATCTATTCATCCTTATCCTATCTTTGATAAATATCTATTCATTCTATCCGGATCATATTTCGAGCATGACATTGCATTGGCATACCATGCATTTAACTATATTCATTGATATATTGCTTATCGAGTTTTTCAAGATATAACTTATTGAATTGTTGAGATATTGAATATTGAATTGTTATTAGAAATCTGATAACATGTTATGTATATACCTTAGGGTAGACGATACAGAACTTATATGTATATATACAACCTATATATATATACCCCTTTATTCATCACATGTTGCTTGTATTATCTATTATATTCCGTGAGTTGACCCTAGCGCCTTGGCTTTGTGTGTATGGTTGTGTTTGGGCGGTTGGCCTGCTGCCAGACGTCCAACAACTGATTCAAGATGGTTCGTCGTTCGGGGAGGATCCTGAGCACAATGACTACTACTGAGCCTTCGACGTGGACCCAGACTTCATGCATGATCGGATGAGGGTCGATGTTAGGAGTGTATTATATGGGGGGATTGTTTTCACAGCTCTGATTGTCATTTCCCGTTTGGGGCTAACTTATCTTCTTGAAAACTGTATTCATAAAACTCATGGCTCTGACCATGGGATGCACTTATTCGCCTGCGGGCACTATCTCCAATTACTTTATGATCATTATCTTTGGGTTGAGTCTTCATTATGTTAAGTCTTCTCTTTGAAAAGAAAACGAAAAAAATATTTACGCATTTTCCGCACTATTGATTTAAAGTCACTAAAGTGGCACCACCGAAAGAGGGTGTTACACCTTTGCTTTCTTACAAGCATTCATTGTAAACCCAAAACCCTCAAACAATTAGTTTGTTTTCCTTAAGGGACCAAGGTTGGTCAGATCCTTGAGAAGACTAAGAGTGTGAATCTTAGTGTTTGCTAGTTCATTGTATTGTTAGTCACTGAGCAGGTTGCTAGTGCAGTTGTAACAAACATTGAATAGTGGATTGCCTTCATTCTAAGAAGGAAGAGATCACCTTCACGGGTGGACTAGACTAGCTTGAACGATTTTCAAGTGAACCAGGGTAAAATCCTTGTGTGCTTCTCTTCATCTCCTATCTTTGCACTTTGTGTTGTTTGTTCGAGAGATTTGTCTAAATCTCAAGTGGGAAAAGTTTTTAGTTGAAAACGCTATTCAAACCCCCCTTTCTATCGTTTTTCATACCTTCAAAATTCATCTTCAGATTCTTCAAAATAAACTTAAATCTATCTTGAGCTAAAGGTTTAGTGAAGATATCTGCCCACTGATGATCAGTATCCACGAACTTCAAAAGTAAGACACCCTTCTGGACATAGTCTATGATGAAGTGATACTTTACTTCTATATGTTTGGCACTTGAGTGTGAATAGAATTCTTGCTTAGTGATATAGCAGCAGTGTTGTCACAAAAGATAGGAATGTTGTTCTCGAGCATTTGATAGTCCTCCAGCTGATGCTTCATCTAGAGCATCTAAGTACTACATATGGCTGCTGAGATATATTCTGCCTCTGCAGTTGATAATGAAATTGTAGATTGCCTTTTGCTTGCCCAAGAGCCTAAGTTACTTCCCAGAAATTGACAATTTCCATAAGTGCTCTTTCTTTCAGTTCTATCTCCAGCATATTCTACATCACAATAACCTGAGAGCTTGTACTCTGATCTCTTTTCATACATCAAGCCTAGGTTAGTAGTTCATTTCAGATATTTCAGGATTCTCTTAACAGCAGTTAAGTGAGTTTCCCTAGGATCTGATTGGAAACGAGCACATAAATGAACGCTATAGAGAATGTCAGGTCTAGAAGTAGTTGATAAAGAAGAGATCCTGTAAGACCCTAGACTTACTTATGTAATGCTTAAGTGATAGATTGAATAAAATAAGACTTTTGGCTAAGTTTGAGTTTTGACAGATTACAACTGTCAACGTGTGTGAATTTTTAGAGAGTCTTAACGACCTCATTTGGGAAAACTTCCTTCATGAGCGTTGTAGCCCTTTAAGTTTAGAAAATTCCCGAAGTGGAATCAGGTCATTCCGACCCCTGTAACTCGAGATATTCGAATTTTACCGAGTGTGGTTCTGGCAGTAAAGTGCCAGCGAATTAATTTGTGCATTTTTATTTTAATTCCGAATTTGGTTATGTTATTTAATTAAAAAGAGTAGGTTTTTAATTAAATAAGACCTGGTTAGGGTTTTTAAATAATTGGGTCAAAGGTGATGAGATTTGGGCTTGAAAAGGGAAAACCTAACCCTAGCCCACTTGTGGTTCGCATGGGATTAAGGGGAAAACCCTATTTTCTTTCCCTCATTCAGAACAGAAACTGCACCCCATCTCTTCACGTGAAAAACCAGAGAGAGAACAGTGAGAGAACTCGAGAGAGCAAGGGGGGAGGTCGCCGCTCAAGCCGCCACCACCGCCGGTACGCCGTCGTACACGCAAGAGAGAGCTTTGCGAGAGGGAGAGAGAAATCGCGAGGGAGAAGGAAGGTGGAGGGGACTTGGACAGCAAGAGATTGTTCTTCCAAACTTCATTCTCTTCTCTTTTCAGATCAAGAATCAAGGTAAGGGCTGGTCCTGGGACTTGGGTAGTTTGTTAGGGACTTGTTGCTATGTTTGGTTGTGAAAAATCTTGATTGTTGAGGGTTTGCATGAGGGTTTGGGTTGAAGGTTTGCTTGCTGTACTATTATGATATGAGACCTATGTGATTTGATATTTATTGCTGGAACATAGCATAAAGCCTTGGGCTGAAATGGTTTATAGCTTAAACTAGAGGTGGGAGTTTCGCTGCCAGTTTCCTGTACTGGACAGCGGACTTCAGAGCCCCGTTTCACCTATTTAGGGTCGTCAAATGAAAAAGTGATTAAAATCAAAGTTTTATATTTTCGAAATAGCTTTCCAGACGTATAAAAATCATAATTTTTGGTTTAGTAATGTGATCTGGAGGTCGTTTTTAGTAACTGTTACACCTGCTGTCTTTCCTGTTCCGGACAGTAAGCTTTAAGGCCTAATATCACCTATTTATGGGACTCCAATGAACGAGTGTTTAACTAGAGAGTTGTAGATATTTAAAATATCTTTCCAGAAATGTATCATACGTGATTTTTAGATGAAAGATACATTCTGTGGCTCTATTTTTGTGAAAGTTGTTTCTGCTGTCAGTATGTTGAGTTGCGAAAATGTTTTGAAGTTTTGTTTAGGAACATGTGTTTAGGAGATGCTGTGAGTTATATTCTGTTAAGCCTTGGTACTTGCCTTGTGGTGCTGTTGTGACATAATATGCATGTTTTTATGTATATGGCTATTCTTAAATGATTTCACACTGTTTAATTGGTTATTTGTACAAAAGGGTCGCTCACCTAGCCGTAATCCCCTTTTGTGCACTGTGAATGTTGTGTTGCTATCTTTAGTTTTGTGATGAGAATAAAAGACTCTAGGAAGACTTGACTTAGAGCCTCAATATAAGAGAAAGAGAAATAACTCGCTTGCAAGTAAAAAGTGAAAATGTGATTAATGGAACATAGGTCTAGGTGAGACTATGTACCATGAGAACGATGGTGCCGTTAGAGACAAACAGTTACTTGCACGCGAGGGTGTTTGTCGGTTGTACGGTGTGTCCCCACGTGATTTGGTTGACTGCGGTCACCTTGTGATTTTGTGGGTTGTACGGTGTGTCCCCACGTGATTGAGGGTTGTACGGTGTGTCCCCTCCGAGAATTGTTCATCTGCGAATGATCGTGAATATGGCCATCGGTGTTGAGGTGGTTGTGTGAATGGTGAGGTCGCTAGCCTAACTGAACTTAGGTGACTGACTGAGATATAACTTAAAGGTTATGCTTATTATACCTTGTTATTTATGAGAGTACATGTATATGTGAATGTTTTTATGAGAATATGCGACCTGACCCTTGCGCTACTTGTTTATGTGTTTATTTGGGGGGGGGGGGTAGATGGTCGTGAAGATAACGGTGACGACTCATTCTTGGGAGCTGATACTCTGTGACGAGCCACTATCGGATGACGACTACACTCCTGAAGAAGAGGAAGAAGATAAAGAGGAAGGGGCCAAGAATATGGTTGGGTTGAGAGACATCCATTTTCTCTTTGGGTTGAGAGTACCGAGTTTGGGAAGCACTGAACAATTATTTTGCTTTCATTTGGATAAATAAAGTTGATGTAATTTACTTTGGTTTTAGATGTATATTTCATACTTATTTTATTAAATTCAAAAGTTTTGGGATGATGTTTACTTCCGCGAGATTTGTAAAGGTTAATCTTTCAAGAGTTTCGCAATTAATGAACCTTTGTCATTTAATTGAAGATTAATAATTGAATCGACAAAAACTCTTTATGAAAATTGGTTACTTGGTTACCGTGTGACACTCGAGAAATCGGGGCGTTACAGATCCTATCATACCACGATAGAGCTTCTGAAAAACCTTAGATCTTACTTCTTCTTTCTCCAGAATGCATGTAGGATGCATTGGAGTCTTAGCTAGTGTGCATTCCAGCATGTTAAACTTCTATAGAAGTTCCTTGGTGTATTTACTTTGATGAATGCAGGTAGCTTTTGGTCTTTGATCAATTCGAATTCCCAGAAAGTACTTGAGTTCACCCATCATACTCATCTCAAACTCAGCCTGCATTAACTTAGAAAAATCCTTGCAAAGAGAGGGATTAGCAGAACCAAATATGATATCATCAACGTAAATTGGAAAAATTAGTATATCATTCTTGTAATACTTACTAAAAAGAGTAGTGTCAACTTTACCTCTTACAAACTCTTTTTCCAGAAGAAAAGTACTAAGTCTCTCATACCATGCGTTGGGAGCTTGCTTTAATACATAAAGATACTTTTTCAACTTGAAGACATGGTCATGATGTTTAGCGTCCTCAAACCCAGGAGGTTGATGAACATACACTTCTTCAGAACTTGTTGTTCCTGTGTTTGTGAGTGTTTGTGATGTGTGAATTGGCTACATTTTGTCTCAACACATGATTGTGCGACCAGATGATGCAACATGTGGTCTCTGCTAAATTGTGCAATCAAACGCTGAAGGTTATGTGTTACGTTTGATTGTTGTTTGTGCGTTCAAGAAGTCTTAAGTGAAGCTGTGCGTTTTGTTGAAGCTTAAGGACTCAGTTATGATCGCGTGTGCTAACCTTGAGGTTGTTACAAGTTGTTAGCGTATGAACCAAGTTTGAAATAAGAGGTATATTCTATTTTTAAATTGGTTCAGATTTAATCCTGGAAAGATATGATTCCCTGAAGATTCGTTTTCCAGAATATGTGTTATGGACTCAAGACATCAAGCCCATCCAAGACCCAAGTCTCTACGCTGGATGTCTATTTATTCAAGCTTTGTAACCCTAGCTGCGCAAGGATTTTGAGCGTGTTGTTGTCATTCCTAGGGTTTATTTTGTGAGTCCTTCTTTTGAGTTTTGTACCAACTTAGTGCTTTCGTGTTCATCAAAGTACTGAGTTGATTTGTTTAGTTGAGTTGTAATCTCATCAACCTTGTTTATTGATAAACAAATCTTGATCACTGTGGCAGTGATCATTAGGGGTTAGAGAAAGTTTTCTCATAGCTTAGAGGGGAAGGGCTAAGTTAGATTAACTTGTGTAATAGTGGTAGACATAAAAGAGGCTCTATACTAAGGGGGAGTACTTAGGTATAGGAGGGACTTTTATGAGACCTGAGAGCTATTATTTGATAGTGAATTGACTCCTGGATTGGTATCCTCCAGACGTAGATGATGTTCACCGAACTGGGTTAACAATCCCTTGTGTTCTTTTATTTATGGTTCTGTTTAGTTGTTAACGAGAAACATTTTACTCTGATTGTTGTGTATTGTTGTCGTACACCTTGGTGCAACATCGTGTACAACCTCTGTCCCAGGTGTTTACGAATTTCAATTGGCATCAGAGCAGGCACCCCCTGTTCTGGTTGGGTGAGCTCCAGGGAGAACTAATTTGTTTCCAATGGACAACTCTAAGGAAGGTGGCTCACTGCATAGACCACCTATTCTGGATGGCACAAACTATGACTACTGGAAGGCACGTATGACAGCGTTTCTCAAGTCCATCGACAGCAAGACATGGAAAGCAATTGTCAAAGGGTGGAAGCATCCTGTGATAACACCCAAGGAAGGGGAAACATCAACTGAGGGTGAAAAATTGAAACCTGAGGAGGACTAGAACAAGGATGAAGATGAAGAAGCTTTGGGAAATCACAAAGCTCTAAATGTTATATTTAATGGTGTGGATAAGAACATGTTCAGATTGATTAACACATGTACTGTGGCTAAAGAGGCATGGGATATTCTCAAGACTGCTCATGAGGGTACATCCAGAGTCAGAATGTCAAGGCTTCAAATTCTAACCACTCAGTTTGAAAACTTGAAGATGAAACTATCACTGATTTTCACATGAAGCTGCGTGAGATGGCAAATTCATCTTTTGCTCTAGGTGAAAGAATGTCTGAGGAGAAGTTAGTAAGAAAGATTCTGAGATCACTCCCCAAGAGATTCCAAATGAAGGTTACTGCGATAGAAGAAGCTTAAGATATAAGTAGTCTTAAGGTGGATGAACTTATTGGATCCTTGAAGACCTTTGAACTATCTCAGGATGATAAATCTGACAAGAAGCATAAGAACATAGCCTTTGTCTCAAACACTGAAGCAGATGATGACCTATCTGAGAATGAAAGTGGTGAATCAGTCTCTGATACTATAGCATTTTCGGCCAGAAAATTCAATAAGGTGCTAAAAAGATTGGAGAAGAGATCAAAGCTAAATGTGCAGGACAAGCGGTCTGACAATGTCAAAGGTCAGAACTTTCAGCGTCGTGGTAAAGATGAAGACAATCAAAATAAATCACGAGGAGTTCAATGTCATGAATGTGAAGGCTTTGGTCATATCAGGTCAGAATGTCCTACATATCTGAAGAAACAAAAGAAAGGGATGATTACTACATGGTCTGATGAGGAATCTGATGAAGAGATTGAGGATGAAAAAGCCAACAGAGTCATGTCCTTCACTGTCAAGTATGACTCAGGAGATGAAGCCAGTGATCTGGAATTATCTAATGAAGAACTGGGTGAAGCATACAAGCTCTTGCTTAAACAGTGGGAAGAATCGTGTGACTACGGGAGGAAGTTGGAAATTAAAGTCAAAAATCAGGAGAAAGAAAAAGATAGTCTTCATGTTTTTAATACTGACTTGCAAGAGGAAGTATCTGTTTTAAAATCCAAGATTGAAGGCATGGTGAAATCAGTACGCATGCTTAACAAAGGAACTGATGTGCTGGATTTTATTCTGGAGAAAGGTAAAACATCCAAAGACATGAAAGGATTGGGGTACAATGAAGAAGCTGATACCAACGAGACTAAGAGGAAGGAAAATGAAGTCAAGTTTGTTCTTGCTGAAGAGAAATCTCCCTTCAGAATGCCTAACCAGATGGTTCATCAACCGGTTACCAAGGTACGTAATCAAATACCATATGTTTATCAATACAAACCTCAAAATTATCCTCAGGTGAGAAATTATCAGAACTCAAGATGGAGGTTTCATTACTATGGAAGATTTGGACACATAAGACCTTATTGTTTCAAGCTTTATGGATATCCACAATTCCAAGCTCAACCAAATGCCAAGAAGAAGTACACCTCTGTTAAGAGCAAGTGGAAGCCAAGAGTTGATGCTAAAGCACTCATTGCGTACACATCTCTTCGTGCATCATCAAGGGAAGATTGGTACTTTGATAGTGGATGCTCCAGCCATATACAGGTGTGAAAAGTTATCTTGAAGACATGGAACCACACTATAAAAGCTTTGTCACTTTTGGAGATGGAGCAAAAGGGAGAATCAAGGGTGTTGGAAAGCTTGCTGATTCAGGATCTCCAAAACTTGAAAAGGTGTTATTAGTGGAAGGATTGACTGCTAACCTAATCAATATCAGTCAGCTGTGTGATCAAGGTCTAAAAGTGGTGTTCTGTGACTCAGAGTGTGTTGTCAAAAATAAAAACAAGGATGTGGTTATGAGAGGAGAAAGATCAAAGGACAATTGCTATATGTGGACAGATCATAAAAAATCTCTAGTGTCAAGATGTCTTGTAACTAAAGAAGATGAAGTTAAATTGTGGCATCAAAAACTAGGTCATCTGAATTTGAAAAGCATGAAGAAGATAATTACTGAAGATCCAATCAGGGGGATGCCCAAACTCAAGATTCAGGAAGGAAAAGTTTGTGGAGAATGCCAAATTGGAAAACAAGTTCGCATGTCGCATCATCCGGTTCAACATCTGACAACTTCCAAAGCTCTTGAACTACTTCATATGGACCTGATGGGACCTATGCAGGTTGAAAGTTTAGGAGGAAAGAAGTATGTTTTTGTTTGCGTGGATGATTTTTCAAGGTTCACATGGGTTAACTTCATTAGAGAAAAATCTAAAACTTTTGAAGTGTTCAAGGATCTCTGTCTTCGTGTTCAAAGAGAAAAAGGAAGTGACATTATAAAAATCAGAAGTGATCATGGTAAAGAATTTGAAAATGGCCAATTCCTTGAATTCTGTACTGTAGAAGGAATCAAACATGAGTTTTTTGCTCCTATTACTCCACAGCAAAATGGGGTGGTTGAAAGAAAGAACAGAACTTTACAGGAATCAGCTAAAGTCATGTTACATGCCAAGAGTCTACCATATCATTTTTGGGGTGAGGCTATGAGCACTGCTTGCTACCTTCACAATCGCGTCACCATTCGCAAGGGAAGCACTTCTACTCTATATGAGTTATGGAAAGGTAAGAAGCCCACTGTAAAATATTTTCATGTGTTTGGTAGTAAGTGTTATATATTGGCAGATCGTGAATATAGAAGAAAGATGGATCCTAAAAGTGAAGAAGGGATCTTCTTGGGGTACTCTTTGAATAGCAGAGCCTATAGGGTCTTCAACAATCGTACAAAGGTCATGATGGAATCTGCTAATGTAATTGTTGATGACACTCCTATCAAGAGAGAGGAAATTGAAGATGACGCTGAAGACTCTCCAAGTACTAGTGTAGATGTCACTCCAGATGTGCCAGACATTGCATCAACCAAGGGATCAGTCAACATCAGTGAAGAACCTGCTACTGTTTCAAAAGGGCCTTTACCAGAATTCAAAAGATACACCCAATTGAAAATGTTATAGGAAGACTTGATGAAGGTATAACAACCAGATCAAGGGATCTCATTTATGATTCTTGCTTCATTTCCAAACTAGAACCAAAGAATGTAAAAGAAGCCCTTACAGATGAATTTTGGATTCAATCTATGCAAGAAGAGCTGGGACAATTCAAAAGGAATGAAGTGTGGGAACTTGTCCCTAGACCTGAAGATGTGAATGTAGTAGGAACCAAATGGATCTTCAGAAATAAGTCTGATGAAAGTGGCACAGTAACTAGGAACAAATCTCGACTTGTAGCTCAAGGTTACTCTCAAATTGAAGGCATTGATTTTGATGAAACCTTCGCTCCTGTTGCTCGTTTGGAATCGACAAGACTGTTACTTGGTCTTACATGTTTACTGAAATTTAGGTTATTTCAGATGGATGTAAAGAGTGCATTTTTAAATGGATACTTAAATGAGGAAGTCTATGTAGAACAGCCCAAAGGCTTTGTGGATCCTAGCTATCCTGATCATGTCTACAGACTCAAGAAGGCTCTCTATGGGTTGAAACAAGCCCCAAGAGCTTGGTATGAACGATTGACTGAGTTCCTGATCAACAATGGTTATCACAAAGGAGGAATTGACAAGACTCTCTTTGTGAAGAAGAATGGAAAGGATCTAATGGTAGCTCAAATTTATGTAGATGACATAGTTTTTGGTGGAATGTCAAACCAGATGGTGGATCAATTTGTAGAACAGATGAAGTCTGAGTTTGAAATGAGTCTTGTTGGCGAACTAACTTATTTTCTAGGTCTGCAAGTCAAACAGATGGAAAACACTCTATTCATTTCCCAAAGCAAGTATGCAAAGAGTATTGTTAAGAAGTTTGGGTTGGAAAAAGCTAGACAGAAGAGAACACCTGCTGCAACTCACATCAAACTCACTAAGGATGAGCAAGGAGTTAGTGTTGATCAGAGTCTTTATAGAAGCATGATTGGGAGTCTCTTATATCTCACTGCTAGCAGGCCTGATATCACGTTTACCGTTGGAGTATGTGCTAGGTATCAATCATAACCCAAGACAAGTCACCTGATTCAAGTGAAAAGAATCATTAAATATATCAGTGGAACCAGTGAATATGGTATTCTTTATTCTCATCAGACTGACTCTATGCTCAGTGGTAATTGTGATGCTGATTGGGCTGGAAGTGCTGATGATAGGAAAAGCACTTCAGGAGGCTGCTTCTTTATTGGAAACAATCTTATATCTTGGTTCAGTAAGAAGCAAAATTGTGTGTCTCTCTATACTGCAGAGGTTGAATACATAGCTTCCGGAAGTAGTTGTACTCAATTGATTTGGATGAATCAAATGCTCAAGGATTACAATGTCGAACAAGATGTCATGACATTGTTCTGCGACAACATGAGTGCTATCAATATCTCAAAAAATCCTATACAACATAGCAGAACAAAGCATATTGACATTCGTCATCACTTCATTAGAGAGTTAGTTGAAGATCAAACTGTGTAGCTAGAGCATGTATCTACTTAGAAGCAATTAGCAGACATTTTCACGAAGGCCTTGGATGCGGTTCAATTTGAGAGATTAAGGGGTTTACTTGGAATATGTTTATTGGAGGAAGCATAGCAATTAAAGGGATATTTGTGTGCCAACGGCTATTTTGTCTTTACTAAGGCACGCACAATCAAGAAAAATAACTTCCTTCTTCAAACCTTCCCTATAAATACGCTATCATCCCTTAGTGGAGTACCAACTGCCATATTTCTCAGAAACATTTGTTTCCTTGCTCAAGCTCTTGCGACTTCCATGTTCTTTCAACCGTGTCTCAAGATGATTACACCAGAGACAAATGCTTTTGGTGTGAAGGTAATGGGGTTGAAATGTGAAAAACCCAAATCCCCTAGGGTCACGCAATCTTGCGACACCCCTGTTACTATCAAGGACAGCAGCGATGGTGGTTCGTCGCAACATGCACAACTTGCAACCGGTAGCAAGAAGCAGAAGAAGCGTACCAAGATCACCTTTACCAAGAGAAAGAAGGCGCCTGTTGTAAAAGAATCTTCCCTAAATGTTGTTGTGATACCTGAAGCAGAGGAGAGTCCCACAGATCCAATCAATGAGGAAGAGGTTGTGGCTAGCATCATCGCTGAGGTGCTTGAAACTCCTATCAAGTCTTCACAACATGCAGATGTGGAACCTCATGTTCCATCACAAGAAGCTGCTATTCCAGATCCTCAATCACAAATCGCTGAGGAAAGTGTAAGTGTCTCTCACCCTGAGGGAAGTCCTAATCTTGTTGATAAAATACATACAAGCCTTGTGGATGATGCAACTGTTGTTCAAGAGTCTCCTCAAAGGGAAACTCATATGGGATCGCAAGAAAGAGTGACTGACCCTGCATTTACTTCCTCGGTTGCTGACGAGGAAGTGATTGTGGAAGATGCTGCTGAAGACACCGAATCAGATGAGCTACTTGCTTCTGTTGTTGGATCATCTATTGCCAAGAAATTGGAGAAGAAGAAGAAGAAGCAAAAAGTGGAAAGGAAGTATCTCACAAGATCCTCTGCCTCTCATAAGAAAGCTGCTTCCGATTCTAGTGGGAAGAACAAGCAGAAGACAGTGATTGTTATTGATGAGTCTCCAGTCAAGAAGAATGTGAAAAGAAAGCTTACTGCTGATGTAACTGAAGAAGGCTCTGATGTGGAACCAAATGTTCCAGACACTGTTCCATCTGCCAAGAAAAGTAGAGCTGGCAAAAGAATTCCAGAAAATGTGCTTGCTGCTCCATTGGATAATGTTTCCTTTCACTCTGAAGAAAGTGTGACAAAATAGAGGTATGTTTATCAACGAAGAATTGCTCAGGAAAGGGAGTTGGTTGTTGAGGTTCTTACTTGTAAAGATGTGATGGAGTTTATTGAAAAGGCTGGGCTAATGAAAACCGTGGTTGGTTTAGGAAGATGTTTTGACAAGCTTGTCAAGGAATTCATTGTCAACATCTCTGCTGCTTGCAATATCTCTGGAAGTCCAGAGTTTCATAAAGTCTTTGTCAGTGGTAAATGTATCAACTTTTCTCCTTTGATTGTTAATACCTATTTGGGCAGAAGCCCTGTTGATGTTGTTGGTGAAGAGGTCTCACTGGATGAGATTGCTGCTGAGATTACTGCTGGCCAAGTCAAGCACTGGCCCTCTAAAGGTTTGTTATCATCTGCTCATCTGAGTGTCAAGTATGCCATCTTGAATCGTATTGGGGCTGCAAATTGGGCACCCACCAAGCATGCTTCAAATGTGTCCTCTGGACTTGCAAAGCTGATATATCTGATTGGCACTCATGCCCAGATTGATTTTGGATCCTTTGTTTTTGAACAAACGATGAGGCATGCTGACTCTTATGCCTTGAAGCTTCCTATAAGTTTTCCCTTCATGATATCTGAAATCATTCTAAATCAACATCCAGATATTCTTTTTGCTGATGAGTCACCTAGCGTAAAGGCTAGTCTTTTGACTGTTGATAACAGGTTGCTGATTGGGACCCATGTTCCTGATGTTGCTGGCATAACTGCTAAGTCTTATGATCCTGGTGCAAGTCTACTGAGACAGCTCTTGCTGAGTTAATGGAGGTCTCCAAAACTCTTCAAGAGACTATCACAAGCTGCACTCTAAGGAAGAGGAATGTTGATCGCTTCATCAAGGAGTTGACTATGGGCAAAGGAAAAGTTGATGACAGCACTACTGCTGGTGATGATCAAGAAGGAGACGTTTCTGATACAGATGATGAACCAGATGTCTCAACATCCAGTGATTTTTAGGACTTTTTATGTCTTCTGTTAACAGTCAATATGGTTGTATCTTCCTCTGGACTTGTTCTCCGGTTTCTCATGCATCCTTTGTCAAATTGTGCTAATAAGGGGGAGAATTAGTTATTTGGTTTGATTTATGAATGAAGACTTTTCAAGAATATTCTTTGTTATTGCAGATCTACAATGTTTGTCTATATTAGCTAATAGCTTCTGTGCTAAATTGTGGTAGTTCTTTGTAGAAGCGTGTGTTGACATGTGTTAAGCTATTATCGTTGTGCCTTGCTAAGAGTGTTTGTGCATTGAAGCTTTCTATGTTAGAGAAGAACTTTGTTTGTGAAGGAGCTAATGTAGTGAAGACTTTCTGAATGTGTTTTAGCCAAAATTTGCCAAAGGGGGAGATTGTTGTTCTTGTGTTTGTGAGTGTTTGTGATGTGTGAATTGGCTGCATTTTGTCTCAACACATGATTGTGCGACCAGATGATGCAACATGTGGTCTCTGCTAAATTGTGCAATCAAACGCTGAAGGTTCAGTGTTACGTTTGATTGTTGTTTGTGCGTTCAAGAAGTCTTAAGTGAAGCTGTGCGTTTTGTTGAAGCTTAAGGACTCAGTTATGATCGCGTGTGCTAACGTTGAGGTTCTTACAAGTTGTTAGCGTATGAACCAAGTTTGAAATAAGAGGTATATTCTGTTTTTAAATTGGTTCAGATTTAATCCTGGAAAGATATGATTCCCTGAAGACTCGTTTTCCAGAATATGTGTTATGGACTCAAGACATCAAGCCCATCCAAGACCCAAGTCTCTACGTTGGATGTCTATTTATTCAAGCTTAGTAACCCTAGTTGCGCAAGGATTTTGAGCGTGTTGTTGTCATTCCTAGGGTTTATTTTGTGAGTCCTTCTTGTGATTTTTGTACCAACTTAGTGCTTTCGTGTTCATCAAAGTACTGAGATGATTTGTTTAGTTGAGTTGTAATCTCATCAACCTTGTTTATTGATAAACAAATCTTGATCACTGTGGCAGTGATCATTAGGGGTTATAGAAAGTTTTCTCATAGCTTAGAGGGGAAGGGCTAAGTTAGATTCACTTGTGTAATAGTTATAGACATAAAAGAGGCTCTATACTAAGGGGGAGTACTTAGGTATAGGAGGGACTTCTATGTTCACTGAACTGGGTTAACAATCCCTTGTGTTCTTTTATTTATGGTTCTGTTTAGTTGTTAACGAGAAACATTTTACTCTGATTGTTGTGTATTGTTGTCGTACACGTTGGTGCAACATCGTGTACAACATCTGTCCCAGGTGTTTACGTATTTCAGAACTGTATCCGTTGAAAAACGCGCTCCTAACATCCATTTGGTGAAGAATAATGTTATGATTCATAGAGAATGAAATCAATAACCTTATAGCTTCTAACCTTGCAACAGGAGCATAGGTTTCAGTGTAATCTATGCCTTCTTGCTGACTGCAACCTTGTGCTACAAGTGTTGCCTTGTTTCTGACAACTTCTCCTTTCTCATTGAGTTTGTTTCTAAAAAATCACTTGGTTCCAATTACGAGGACATCTTTGGGTTTCTGGACAGGATTCCAAACATCATTCTTTGTGAATTGATTCAGTTCTTCTTCAATAGCCAAAATCCAATCTTTGTCTTGAAGAGTCTTATCAATAGAAGTTGGTTCAATCAGAGAGACTAAACCCTTTAAGCCTAGAAGACTCTCTTCAGAAGGTCTGAAAGCTGATCTGGTTCTGACAGGTGCATCTTTATTGCCCAGAATCAATTCTTCAGGATGAGAAGCTATCACTCTACTCTTCTTCTGACGAAGTGAATCAGAAGTTGTAGCAACATCTTCTGATGTGGTTGCTTCTGGTTCATTAGCTTCTGAATCTTTGTCCTTTTCTAAAATGGTTATACTCATATCTGCAAACTTTTCATCTAGCTTTGACTTGTCAGAGTCAAGCTTATCATCAAACCTAACATGAATAGATTTTTGGCTTAATTGCAACTTTAGTCCCTGACGTTTACCAAAATCACGATTTTAGTCCCTCACCTAATTTAATTACAAGGATAGTCCCTCACGTTCCCACCCGTTTGTAACGTTAGTCCTTCCGTCCAATTTTTAACATAGAAGGCTTATGTGGCAACGCACATGCCTCTCATGTGACCAAGAAAAATGATTTAACTGCACTTTTAGTCCCCTACTTGTACACATTGTGTAGTTTTGGTCCTTAAAGTTCAAAAATTGCATCCAAATTAATAAAAAAAACAATAAAGAAATAGAAAATGATAACTATTCATCTTCTTCAAAAATTCTACTCAAATTAAAATTTATTTTACTATGCCTGATTATGATTTTATAAAATACTTATTTAAATTCTTATTCAGTAATGTTTTGATAACAATCATAATTTTTTCTCTTTCTATCCAATTTAATTTAAATTGAAAGTATTTATATATAATCCTCCATGTTTTTTTCCGATATCTTTTATATTAAGTTAAATGTATTGATTAAATATATTTTTATTATTCTATAAAGTATAAACAAATCATCTTCAGATTCTAATTCATCTTTTGACTCTGATTCCTTGTCCTTTGAACTAGATGTTATAACTTCTTCAAACTTGGAAATTTTATTTTTGAGAACAGACTTAGAATTAACTAAAAAGAAATTCTTTTCGTTCAGATCAGAAATGGTTTTCTCATTTTTAGCAGTGACTTCAGAAGCAGCAAGAAAATCATTTTTCAAACATTTATGCTTAGTCAGAAGTGAATCATATTTACCAATAATTTCATACAAAGCAGTTTTGAGTTCATAAGGTGAAAAGGATGAGAATACCTCATTTTCATCTTCAGAATCTGACTCAGCTTCAGATTCTAATTCATCTTTTGACTCTGCTTCCTTGTCCTTTGTTACTGCCATAAGCACTTCAACTTGTGCATCATCGGAATCTTCTTCCTCTGATTCTGAAGCATCAAAGGGTACCATGAGCCCTTTCTTAGCCTTGAAATTCTTCTTAGGCTTCTTTTCTCTTTTCAGCTTAGGACACTCATTCTTGTAATGCCCCAGCTCCTTGCACTCAAAATAAGTGACTTCTTTTGAAGAAGATTTGTGTTGACCAGATGAAGACTCTTTTCTTCCTTTAGCTTTTGTTGATCCTTTGTACTTGTTCTGCTCGTGCTTCCATATATGGTAGAGCCTTCTGGAAATCAGTGAGAGCTCATCTTCATCAAAATCTTTAGAAGATTCTTCTTATTCTTCTTCATCTTTGAGAGCTTTGGCTTTTTCAGGTCTGGACTTTAGAGCTATGGACTTTTGCTTCTTCTGCGCTAGATGTTCAGCACGATCTATCTTACGACTTTTCAGGATACTTACCAGTTCTTCCAGACTTATCTTGTTCAGATTCTTCGACAACTTCAAGGCAGTCACCAAAGGCATCCACTTCTCAGGAAGGCTTCTGATGATCTTCTTGGCATGATCAGCAGTAGTGTAGCCTTTGTCTTAGCACTCTAATCCCAGCAATAAGCATTTGGAATCTGGAGAACATGGCTTCTACATATTCATCTGGTTCCATCTTGAAGGCTTCATACTTCTTGATTAGAGCTAGAGCCTTTGTCTCCTTGACTTCCTCATTGCCTTCATGAGTCATCCTCGGAGAATCAAAGATAGATTTTGTAGATTCTCGATCACTAATCTTCTCATATTCTTCATATGTGATGGCATTGAGTAGAATGGTTCTTGCCCTGTGATGATCCTTGTACTTCATCTTCTGATATGCATTCATCTTATCTCTTGGGATCTTCACACCATCTTCATCAACTGGACATGTGTAGCCATCAACAACTAAATCCTAGAGATCAGCATCAAATCCAAGAAAGAAGCTTTCAATTCTAGCTTTCCAGTAGTCAAACTTTTCACCATCAAAGATAGGGGGTCGCCATAGAGTTTTTCACACAGGCCCGGATCACTGAACACTGTTAAGTGTGGTAATCAGAATTTGCGCTCTGATACCAATTGAAGGTATGATAAACACTAGAAAGGGGGGGCGGTTGAATAGGGTTTTGAAGTAAAAATGGTTTCTTTTTAAAACACGTAAACTCTCGGATTCCAGGAATGAGAAGTAAAGAGTAAGAGAGAAACACACAAGGATTTTATCCTACTTCACTTGAACGAATCCTCAAGCTAATCCAGTCCACCCGTTAAGGTGATTTCTTCCTTCGTCAAATGAAGGTAATCCACTAATCAAAGGTTGTTACTGTAAGATCAAGTTTTGATCGAGTAGTACAACTCTTATGTTTTGATGATTACAAGTTAACTTTTGAGTATGAACAATTACGGTACTCTACGTGTTTTTCTGAGTGTGCTATTTACAGGCTCTGACCTCAATTCAATCTCACATGAATCAGAAGCACTGTGCATAAAGAGTGACCCAAGCAACGCTTTCGCAACATCTATGTTCACTATGAAGAGTAGAAATGCTTCAGAAGATCTGAAGTTATACAAGCTCTGATTAGGACTCAGTCACTAGAAGTTCTGAAGATCCAGAAGTTCTGATAACCAAGAAACACTGAAGGTTCAGATGTTCTGATGGTGTAGAAGACTCTGAAGATCCAGAAGCTGAATAGTGGAAACTCTGATCTCCAGAAGCAAGAAACTCTGAAGACCATGTACTTCCCTCTGAGTTCAGAATCAGAAGATACAACGGTCAGAGGATCTGTGCTTTCCCTCTACCTCTGATCAACCGGCTTCACAAGTTCCAACATGAAGCATTCCCCTAATCAGAAGTCTCCTAGGTTTAAAGGTCATGTCACTATCCAAGTACAAAAGCAACTGTACCATCCTGACGACCTACCTAACGTTCTCAGCCACAGCAGAAGCTGGAATTTCCAGAACTGCCCTCCAACGGTAGCATTTCCATGCAGCGTTCAAACCCTAATCCTTGGAGTATAAATAGAGGCTGAAGTTTAAAAGATGCGGTTGGAAGAATTTACACAAGCACAAGCTATATTCAAAAACCTTCAAGCATTCTTTCATCTGAATTCATTGTGTTTATTATTAGCTTTTCAGAAGCAAAATCTCTTGTAAACATTCTTTGTTAAACAGTTTGTTTAGTTACCTTTAGGAGATCAAGGTTGATCGGATCCTAGAGAAGACTAAGAGAGTGAATCTTAGTCTGAGCTAAGTCAGTGTAATTGTTAGTCACTTGTAGGTTTCAAGGGCAGTTGTCACACTTTACCTGATTAATGGATTGCCTTCATTCTAAGAAGGAAGAAATCACCTTGACGGGTGGACTGGATTAGCTTGAGGGATTTATCAAGTGAACCAGGATAAAAATCCTTGTGTGCTTTTCTATCTCTTATCTTTAGCACTTAAGTTCTCGAAAGATTTGCTAGAATCTTTAAGGTGGAAGTTTTTACTTGAAAACGTTATTCAAACCCCCCCCCCCTTTCTACCGTTTTTCATACCTTCAATTGGTATCAGAGCGCAAGTTCTGATTACCACACCTAACAGTGTTCAGTGATCCGGGCCGGTGTGAAAAACAATGGCTACCACCAGTGAAACTCAAAGAGATGGTTACAATGCAAAGCCTCCCATGTTCGACGGTCAAAGATTCGAATATTGGAAAGACAGACTTGAAAGCTTCTTTCTGGGTTTTGATGCAGATCTCTGGGATATTATTGTGGATGGCTATGAGCGTCCAGTTGATGAAGAAGGCAAGAAGATCCCAAGGTCAGAGATGACTGCAGATCAAAAGAAGCTTTACTCACAACATCACAAAGCTAGAGCAATTCTTCTAAGTGCTATTTCGTATGAAGAGTAGCAGAAGATTACTGATCGTGAGTATCCAAAAAGCATTTTTGAATCCCTGAAGATGTCTCATGAAGGAAACAAGAAAGTCAAGGAATCAAAGGCATTGTCCTTGATTCAGAAGTATGAATCCTTCGTCATAGAGCCAAATGAGTCCATTGAAGAAATGTTTTCCAGATTTCAGTTGCCGGTAGCTGGAATACGACCTCTCAACAAGAGCTACACAACCAAAGATCATGTCATAAGGGTCATCAGATGTCTTCCTGAAAGCTGGATGCCCTTGGTGACTTCAATAGAGCTCACTAGAGATGTTGAGCGTATGAGCTTAGAAGAACTCATCAGCATACTGAAGTGCCATGAGCTGAAGCGCTCAGAGATGCAAGATCTGAGGAAGAAGTCAATAGCCTTAAAATCCAAATCTGAGAAGGCTAAAGAAGAGAAGTCAAAAGCTCTTCAAGCTGAAGAAGAAGAATCTGAAGAAGCATCAGAAGATTCTGATGAAGATGAGCTGACTCTGATCTCTAAGAGACTCAACCGAATCTGGAAGCATAGGCAGAGCAAGTACAAAGGCTCTGGAAAGGCCAAAGGAAAGTCTGAATCCTCAGGTCAGAAGAAGTCCTCACTTAAGGAAGTCACATGCTTTGAGTGCAAAGAATCTGGGCATTACAAAAGCGACTGTCCAAAATTGAAGAAGGACAAGAAGCCAAAGAAGCACTTCAAGACCAAGAAAAGTCTGATGGTGACTTTTGATGAATCAGAGTCAGAGGATGTTAACTCTGATGGTGAAGTCCAAGGACTCATGGCCATTGTCAAAGACAAAGGAGCAGAGTCAAAGGAAGCTGTTGACTCTGACTCAGAATCAGAAGGAGATCCTAATTCAGACGATGAA
Source organism: Lotus japonicus (assembly GCF_012489685.1). Taxonomy (NCBI): domain Eukaryota; kingdom Viridiplantae; phylum Streptophyta; class Magnoliopsida; order Fabales; family Fabaceae; genus Lotus; species Lotus japonicus. Next base: position 18,364,584 of record NC_080042.1, on the reverse strand, counting down.
AATGAGGTATTCGCCTCTTTCTCTACTTTTGAACTGAAACATGCTTTGTCTGATATTATGGATAAGTATAACTCTTTGTTGTCTAAGCATAAGAAGCTGAAAAAGAACTTATCTGCTGTTTCTAAAACTCCTTCTGAACATGAGAAAATCATATCTGATTTGAAAAATGATAACCATGCTTTAGTTAATTCTAACTCTGTGCTTAAGAATCAAATTGCTAAGTTAGAAGAAGTTATTGCCTGCGATGCCTCTAATAGTAAGCATGAATCTAAGTATGAAAAATCTTTTCAAAGATTCCTGGCTAAAAGCGTAGATAGAAGCTTGATGGCTTCATTGATCTATGGCGTGAGCAGAAATGGAATGCGCAGCATTGGGTATTCTAAACCAATTAGAAATGAGCCCTCTGTGCCTAAGACTAAATCCTTGATTTTATTTTTATTTATTTTCTGTTATTATCTACTAAGAATTCTGGAGGCTGGAATCATGATTTTATTTTTATTTATTTTCTGTTATTATCTTCTAATGATTTTATTTTATTTTTATTTTTATTTTTATTCTGAATTACCTTGTACTTCTGGCGCGATCGCGCCACTTGTCAGCTCACTGGAAAAAGACGCACCAGATTCCGCGCCATTTAGGCTTACCGCGCGTGCAACCGCACCAGATTATTCCCAGCGGAAAAAGACAAAAACATGGTTTTGGCACGGTGCTTCGCGCACAGATGATACGGTGTACTAGCACCCATGTGCACCACCAAATAAGCATCACACGTCAGGATTTGCGAGGGTGCACGTTCTTAGGCTATACTCTGCCACACCGTATCTCAGCCTCACCAGAACGTGAAAAACACTATAAATACGTTTTAAACCTAATTTTTCATGTTCTGAGCCCCTGGAGACGAATTGGAGCAACCCAAAGACATAATTTTGGTTCTTGAAAGTACTTTTCCAGGTTTTCTTGGATCTTTTTATGTTTTTCTTCTTAGATTTTGAATTGTTTCTCATGTCTATGAGGAACTAATTCTTCTTTAGCAATTGGGATGCCTAGTCTTTTAGATCTTATGCTTTGATTTGTACTTCGTTTGTGTGATGAATTTCTATTAGAATCTATGAATTCCGTTTCAGTTTTATTTCTATTTGATTGCAAGCAAATACCTTACTAATTTCTGTGAGACTTGGAAGAGTGATTAGAAATTAGGGATTTAAGGGAACGGAATTTATTAACTTTTCTCTACGACCTTAGGAATGAAGGTAGGAGTTAATAGTGGTGGCCGGAATTATAATTTTATCTTTAATCTGTTGGTTTAGGTGCTCATAACACAGACTTAATATTCAGATTAAAAGTCTTTCTTGTTTAAGGAATTAGCAAGTAAAGAACTTAGGCTAGATCACCATAGAGAGTAATTTTTATTTCACACAAACAAGTTTGATTAGGCATAAGTGATAATTGGCGAAGCGAATCCAGGTGCTATTTTTCCAAATTAAGTTTCACAAATTCTATTAGGTTTCTCATTTTTCCCTCGATTGAACAATTAAATCAAATCCCCCAATCTTAATTTACTTTTGCTTACTAAATCATAGAAATAGTCTTAATCGATAATTGAACACAATCCCTTGGGTACGATATCTTTTATATTACTACGGGCAAATCTGTATACTTGCAGATTGGCTTATCATGCGCCCGAGGGCAATGCATAAGGGAGATTTAGTCCTCAAAAGGCGAAGTGGGAACGCATGGAACAAGTTGAGCCCAAACTAGGAAGGGCCCTATCGAATCCTGAAGGTACTAGGCCAGGGGGCATATCACTTAGAAGAGTTGGATGGAAATTGAGTGCCTCGGGCCTGGAATGCGTCAAACTTGCGGTATTACAACAGTTAAAGGTGGGAGCGACCATGGGCACTGGCGGGCAAGTGCCCTTAGACTAAAAATAAGGAAACCTTTCTCCATCTCGGGAGTTTTTTGACAAGAAACGTATGAATGAAATTGTCAAATGCAAAGTTTGTATTCACAATTCATATGAATGACAGGGTATTCTCATAAATATTCCTACGATTGACTTTACCAATCGAAAAACTGAATTACGGCGGTTGCTCGGTGGGAAAAATTCCCTGAAGGTGGCGATTCCATTATGACCTTTGAAGTCTGGGAATCGCTCCGGAAAAGCCAGCGCAATCGTCGTTATCCGTTGGCGATGTGTGGGATAAGCTTTGTATGTAACGCCCTGATTTCTCGAGTGTCACACAGTAACCCAACCGTCTCAATTTTCGTAAAGAATTTTTGTCGTTCAATTAATTAATCTTCAATTAGTGACAAAAGTTCATTTTACGAAACTCTTGAATAATATCAACTTTCAAAAACCACGCGGGAATAATCAATTTCATAAACCTTTCGAAATCAAAATTCATCATTCGATAAACCATCGAAATAAATATGAGTCATCGGTCTGAACCCAAAATCAAATTACAACAAATTGTTAAGCCAAAACTGAAAGCAATAAAATAGTTTCAATGTCCATCCTCGATACTCTCAACCCAAAACAGAAAATGGAAGTCTCTGAACCCCATAACCCTAATCCTTTGCTTCATCGTCATCGTCATCTTCATCCTCTTCTTCTTCCTCAGTGGTGGGTTCATTGTCTGGTATCGGCTCATTGGTGAACTCTCCAAGCATATGATTCCTCAAGCCACGGTAGATGTCACCCTCTTCATCGAAGTAAGAATTGACTAGCAGACAGAAGAAGCTCTGAACCTTCCGCTCCTCCTTACTAGGTTCCTCACTAATCCACTCCTCGCCTTGCGGCTCCGGAAGCTCCTCATCTTTCACTTCAGACTTTGGTGGCTCCTCACGTTCCACTGATGGCTCTTTCTGCTCAACCTCCATGTCTTCTGAAGGATCCAGCTCCGACACAGTCTCCTGGATAGAAGATTCCTCTGACTCCAAGTTCAATGGGGTTTGGAAGCGAGGGGGTGCGAACGGTAGCTTCACCCTCCCGTTATGATGTTGAACCTCGACACACTCTTCTATCTCGTTGGTTCCCCGAAGTGTGGCATTGCCGACGTAAATGCGACGGACCTGGTGGGCGTCGGACACCCACGCCTCATCCTTATCCTCGTCATGAAGAATTAGCTTCTAGGAATCCACCGTGTTCGTGGTCTGAACCATCTGCCCCCCCCCCCCCGCCCCCCCAGAACACACAAGTAAACACATAATTGAGGTTCAGTTCCCATGCAAGACTCACAAATAATCACAGTTCAAATATAAGCATACGATTAACAAGAGTCTCATAATCTCACATCTCAAGTTAGCAAACCTAAGGTTTAGTTAGACTAACGTACTCACCATTTACACAACCACCTCAACACCTTGGCCAATCTCGATCATCCGCAGATGAACACACAAGGGGACCACACAGTCAACCCAAGTCACATGGAGACCACACAGTCAATCCATAAGTTCTCAAGGAGACCACACAGTGAATCCTTATTCCATGACTTAATCATGGTTATCACGTGGAGACCACATAGTCAATCCACAAATTCACCCTTGCGTGCAAGTAACCGTTTGTCTCTAACGGCACCATCGTTCTCATGGTCCATAGCCTATACCCTAGCACTATAACCAATCACATTACTACTTGCAAGCGGAGTCGCATCTCTAGGTTTCAAAACTACTACCATGTTCTAGAAGTAAACCATTAAAGCATCGTTCATAACATATTAACAGGAGGTTAGGGTTAGTCCCGTTCCTCGCAAAATAGAAAATCATCATGCAACTCTCTCCAAATAATCAAGACAAACGCCTAAACCCTAGAGGCGATAGGGCTTCGGCCACACCTACATCATTCATCAAGTAATCATATTATCATACCTTTTTTCATGCCATAAATAAAAATCAGCACCATCATCAATTCATGTTAATCAAAGATGAACTCGCCTAACCCTTGTTCATTTGGGTTTCGGCCATGACTAGTTATAGGGCATCAAAGAACTCATTTTCATGCTATATCATACCTCACGTATCAATTTCAGCAAGCTCTTCATCAAGCACATCATCAAAAAAAATCATCTTATGCATGTTATCATAGATTCCCTACATACCTTAACTCTTACATGTTTTCGCCTAAGAACTATCACTAAATCATGGCAATCACCTTTAGACATAACAAGACAGAAAATTTTTACTCTAAGCATGCATAAGAAGATCTCTAATTACTCATACAAGTCTCACATGTTAAAGATCATCAAAACCCACAAGCTTTCACACAAAACCACAAGATTTTAAGCATGCAATTGCCTAGACTTTACCCAACTAGAACAGCCCTCACCTTTGCCTTAAACTTGAGAAAGAAATGATGAATAATGAACAAGATGGTCATTGCTCTTCTCCTCTACTCGAAATTATTCTTCTCCCTTGATATCTCTATCTTTCTCTCTCGGCCTCTCCTCTTCTCCTCCTAGGATTGGCGGCGGCGGCTCTTCTCCCACTCTCTCAACCTTTCTTTTCTTTTTTCCTCTGAGTGAATATGTGAATGCAAGTGTGTGTGTAGGTGCCTTTCTAAATAAGCGTATACACTTGAATGAAAGAAAACCTCTCCCCCTTTTTCCTTTCAACCCGCGGCCACACCCAAGCCCGACTAGGGTTTTCAAAAAAAAATTCCTATCTTCTAATTATTTGAAAATAAATTAGATATTCAGTTTTTTTTTTTCATAATAAAACTGAATCTAATAATTAAATGAAAGATATAGAACCCCCCCCCCCCTTATAATTAAAGCCTCAATCTTCCTAATTAAACCAGATTTTCCCCCCAAATAACTCAAAACAACTCAAAATGAGATCTTCCCTTATCTCTTTTCTCTAAAAAATTCAGCCAACCCTTCCTTGGCACACAAGGAACACGCCCAACACCACAAATGGGTCAAAACCCTACAAATCATTTATTTCTCACACATCCAAATATTATTATTTCAAAAATAACAATATTTTCACACATTTCATGGCAAATTTCACACGCATATCAACCAAGAAAACCATTAATCACTAAAAATTCCACACTTATTATTTATTCAAGATAAATAATATTATTCATAAAAATAGGGTCTTACAATACCACCCCCTTAAAATAGTTTCGCCCTCGAAACTTAAGGTTCCACAAACAATTCGAGATGTGACTCCCGCATCTTATCCTCTAATTCCCATGTAGCATCGCCTGTCGCTTGATTCCAAATCACCTTCACCAAGGACACATCCTTGTTCCTCAAGCGTTTAATGCTCTTGTCGACGATCTTGATGGGTGGCATCACCACCGTTAGATCATCCTTCAGTTGTATGTCATCGAGTTCAATCACATGAGAATCATCGGCCATATACTTTCGCAGCTGGGACACATGCAACACATCATGGATGTTGGATAGGAATGGCGGTAGGGCAATCCTATATGCCACTGGTCCAACCCGCTCCGTGATCTGATACGGTCCAATGAACTTTGGAGTAAGCTTCTTCGACTTGATCGTGTAAGATCAAGTTTTGATCGAGTAGTACAACTCTATCTTTTGATGATTACAAGTTAACATTTTAGTATGAACAATTATGGTACTCTAACGTGTTTTTCTGAGTGTGCTATTTACAGGCTCTGACCTCAATTCAATCACACACAAATCAGAAGCACTGTGCATAAAGAGTGACCCAAGCAACGCTTTCGCAACATCTATGTTCACTCTGAACAGTAGAAAACGCTTCAGAAGATCTGAAGTCACACAAGCTCTGATATGGACTCAGTCACTTGAAGTTCTGAAGATCCAGACGTTCTGACAACCAAGAAACTCTGAAGGTTTAGATGTTCTGATGGTGTAGAAGACTCTGAAGATCCAGAAGCTGAAAAGTGGAAACTCTGATGTCCAGAAGCAAGATGACTCTGAAGACCATGTACTTCCCTCTGAGTTCAGAATCAGAAGATACAACGGTCAGAGGATCTGTGCTTCCCTCTGACTCTGATCAACTGGCTTCACAAGTTCCAACATGAAGCTTTCCCCTGATCAGAAGTCTACTAGGTTTAAAGGTCAAGTCACTATCCAAGTACAAAAGCAATGTACTATCCTGACGACCTACCTAACACTCTCAGCCACAGCAGAAGCTGGAATTTCCAGAACTGCCCTCCAACGGTAGCATTCCCATGCAGCGTTCAAACCCTAATCCTTGGAGTATAAATACAGGCTGAAGATTGAAAGATGCGGTTGGAAGAATTACACACGCGCAAGCTATATTCAAAACCTTCTATGCATTCTTTCATCTGAAATCATTGTGTTTACTATTAGCTTTTCAGAAGCAAATTCTTTGTAAACATTCTTTCTTAAACAGTTGTTTAGTTACCTTTAGGAGATCAAGTTTGATCGGATCCTAGAGAAGACTAAGAGAGTGAATCTTAGTGTGAGCTAAGTCAGTGTAATTGTTAGTCACTTGTAGGTTTCAAGTGCAGTTGTAACATTTACCTCATTAGTGGATTGCCTTCATTCTAAGAAGGAAGAAATCACCTTAACGGGTGGACTGGATTAGCTTGAGGGATTTATCAAGTGAACCAGGATAAAATTCTTGTGTGCTTTTCTATCTCTTATCTTAAGCACTTTGTTCTCGAAAGATTTGTTAAAATCTTTAAGGTGGAAGTTTTTGTAACACCCCGATTTCCAGGTGTCACTTTAGTAACCAAAAATAATCTTTACGCGGAAAACAGGTAATTTTTTTTCGTTTTCTTTCTTTTAAATCAAAACAATAGAAAGTAAAGACATAACCCAACAACTAACTAACCGATAAACAAACATATACAAATGTACAGCCTCAGCTGCACTCTCCCGTCACGCGCACACGCAGTGACTCCAAGGCAGCATGCCCGTAGGCGAATATATACAAACCAGAACTGTACGCAAAAACATCAAATATACCACTATCCAAGAGAAAGTCGGCCTCAAAATGGCCTAAGCAAAGACCACTATGGTCCGACTGACTCACTGTGATCCCTCAGTAAGAGAACCACACAAAAGTCATGCGTCGGGAACCTACCCTGTCCCAAAAGCAAAACGAATCAGAGCTATTACAGTAACAACCAACTCAAAAGACTCTAACCTCCCATAACCCACACTACTATCAGCGACCCTCCCTCGATCAGGCATGAAGTCCGGGTCCTCGTCGAAAGCTCTAGTAATAGTCATTCCGCTCCGGGTCTTTCCCGCGCCACGAATCATCACGAACCGGCTGACAGACGCCTGGCAGCAGGCCGACCGCCCAAACACAAACATACAAACAAAGCCAAGGCGCTAGGGTCAACTTACAGAATACAATAGATATACAATCAACATGCGATAAAAGGGGTATATATATATATGTTGTATATATACATATAAGTTATGTATTGCCTACTCTAAGGTATACATAGCATGTTCTCGAATCTCCTACACAGTTCAATCATTAATACCTAACGATGTTCATCAACATCAAATCATCATAATCTCAACATATGAACTTAGGTGATAAGGTTAGTCAAACAATGTATCGTCCTCCCAACACACACGTATCCAACTAAACCAATGTTCCCTGTCGTTGCCCTAGGGTAAACGACGATGAAATCTCACGCTTCCATGAAGTCTCACGCTTCAATGGGGTCTTACGCTTTCACGAAGTCTCACGCTTCAGTGAAATCTCACACATTCACGAAGTCTCACGCTTCAGTGAAGTTTCGCGCCTTCACGAAGTCTCACGCTTCAGTGAAGTTGCACGCCTCCGCAAAGTCTCCCGCTTCAGCGAAGGTTCCCGTCTCCGCAAGGTCTCCCGCCTCAGCGAAGGTTCCCGTCTCCACGAGGTCTCCCGCCTCAGTGAAGTTTCTGCTTTCACGAAGTCTCACGCCTCAGTGAAGCTTACTCACTTTCACGAAGTCTCACGCTTCAGTGAAGTTCCATGCTTTCACGAAGTCTCACGCCTCAGTGAAGCTTCCCGTTCTTCACTATGGATGGACCATTCCCGTTATCCATCCTGGATGAACCATTCCCGTTATTCATCCTTGGTGAACCATTCCCGTTATTCACCATTTATGCAAGGTGAACCATTCCCGTTATTCACCCGATTGATGCAATATGGTTAGCCAAACAACGAATCGCCCTTACCACAAAAGTGTGTAGCTCACAACCCAATCTCAACAAACCCATGAGTTAGTGTCGGTCAATACAACACAACTCGAAGTAAGTGTCGGTCAATACAACACAACTCCATCCACAGAATACACAAGGGTCTAGTGTCGGTCAATACAACACCGCCCAAACAACAAGAGCACTAGGTGTCGGTCAATACAACACGGCTCCACAACACTCCCCAAGAGTACTACAGTACTCGGTGACTTCAATCATCACCATAGCTCACCTTAGTGGCTTTCCCCAATTCCGATAACTCTCCAAACCCGCAACAAAGGTCGACTTTTCCCCGTCTTTCGTAAATGTTTTCCCTTTTAGTTCTCCTATGCTTAAACGTTAATAAAAATGATTTCAATTCAAATTAGTCAAATTATGAGTTTATTTCTCAAAGTCTAAGTTTCCCAAAGTCTCTAGTTTACAATATTCTATTCATTCTAGGATTTCTGAAAACCAACCGCCCAAAACAAGTTTCCCGGGGAAAGTCTAAGTAAACCAACGAATCTCAACAAATGGCTAAGTCCCAAACCCCTCGTTTGAACTTGCCTAGGGTTGTTCATCCAACCCGAAACATCAAAGATCACCAGATCAATGAATCTCCATTCCGAAGTCGCGTCAAAACGCACAATCCAATAAAGCACAACATCACAACATCAGTTCATCAACATAATCAACATCAAAGTAAAGCATAAGTCGAATTGATCGACGCCTATCATGCATTCATAGCTAATATATAGTAAGTTGCCCTAACCTCGAGCTGTTCCAGCTTCGCAAACAAAGTTCTCCTCAAACAATTGCTCTGAGTCTTCCAAAGTTCCCTCAACTAAACCTCGGAGAAAAACAAAGCAGAACCCAAACAAAATCGATTAGTTCGATCGCAAAACAATACATAAACGATAGACAAAGCATTAAAGCTTCAGAATAGGACAATCAGGTACGAAAAGACAAGTTTTCGAAACCGAAAAACTCCCCCCTGATGGTAATAACCCACGGCCTCAAAGGAAAAAGGGCTTCGGCTCTTTTTCTTCGATCAAATCAATTCACAAGGTAGTTTTAGGATAAAACTAAGGCAAAGAAACTGTCAGAACAATTTTCGGACAATCGGGCCGAAATACGACTATCCAGGGGCATTTTGGTCCAAAATAAAGGCTCAAAACTTCAAAGTTATCAGTTCTGAAAACAAATTTGACAGCAACGATCCTCATGACATCCGTGACAACAAATCCTAAAGGCACGAAGTCAAATTATGACTTTTCGACAATAAAGTTTCGAAATGTGAGACAAAAAGGTTTTGAAACAGTTTTTCAGATCCTGGACAATTGAATCGCAATCAGAGTTTACTGACAGAGGTTTTAGACTCAGGGGAACGTAAGGAACATAACCCAACCAAGAAATCGAAGAAATCGGACCATTTTAGAAAAAGCTCAAAACTGTGAGCACAGAAACGACTTCAAAAACGCAACAGAAACAACAATCAGAGGTAGGAATCGTGTTAGTTACCTTGATACCTAGAAGTAGGGACGAACTGCACGAAGATTGGTCAAGTTTTCGCGGAAATCCCCTCCCCCCTTGCTCTCCACGAAATCAGCCACAAATGGAGGAAAAATGGAAGATATTTTGCTTTTTCGCCTATTTATAGGCGGGCGAAATCGCGGGAAAATGAAAATTTCGCGATTCCGATTTTTGCAACACGTTCACCAAGGAATTCTAAGAGAGATTCTGGCGTCAGAAATCCAGAACTCAAAACAAATATCTATGATATGGGAAAAACGATATCGAAAATCTCAAAAGCGGTGTAAGTTAAATCTGTCCCGAAAAACTACTTTTTGCTGTGATGCTCAAACGACAAAACTTCCAACAGAAGAAAGATTGGAAATGTCGAAACAAGTCTAGCAACGCGGACGGAATCTTCGTTAGAAGTCCCGAATAGAAAAAGTCTTCATCCATTGCTCGAAAATAGGGTTTCGAAGCAAAGAAATTAGCGTCGGCGGACATCCGAAAAGTGAAACCCATCGTGCGTACAGTCCAGAGTTCCGAAATGAAACGCTGGTCGATGGAAAAATAAAGAGAATCTTTAAATTTTCCGAGAGTTCGAAATCTCACTCAAAACGTTGCTTTAAGAGCGAAATAGCATATTCTGGACACGCTCGCCATAAGGCAGGTGTGCAGACGACTCGTACTAACTCCGGAAGCAACTACGCAACATTCCTCAAGTAATTCCTGAACTTTCCTCTTCATTAATCTTTCTCAAATACCAAACTCCTGTCACGCTTACGCTGATTCTACGCGTGAGTCGGAAACTTAACTTGTTCTGAAAATCCAGGTCTTACAATACTCCCCTCCAAAAAGAAAGTTTCGTCCTCGAAACTCAGAGTTCTGAGAAAGTCCGGAATACAGTTCCTTAATCTTGTCTTCCAATTCCCATGTAGTATTGTCTGGGTCATTGTTCCTCATAACCTTTACTTAAGCAATCTGTTTTCCCCTTAATTGTTTCACTCTTATATCCCCACTGTTAACTGTCAGCGTCTCAAAAGACAAACCATCATTCAACTTCATGTCGTCTGGTTCGATCACTTGCGTCGGATCTCTGCTTGAAATGTTCCTGGTTGGCACTCCGTGCAGTCGCACAACCTTAGCCACTTGCTTTTTTTACTTTCGGTTGTCCGAAATTCTTCTTAAACTCAGTGCCTCTCTGCCATCTTAAGGTAAATACTCACTCGTCCTCGTGATCTTCATCTACAGTCCAAAACTCCACTTGTCCGTTCGATAACTCCTAGACGAAATATTGCGTTGGAATCTAATAGTCCATTAACGTCACATCCAACTTCGTAACTATCATCACTCGCACAATGAAATCAATCTCCTACTTAGTCACCATTCGAATTAAAGCTCGACTCATGTCCTTATTTCTTGTCCTTCACTAATCTTATCCCCTTCAACATCAAGTTATCAACAACTTATAAGATAATCCTCTTCTTAATATCTAACAATCCATTATTATCGTCTTCTTCCCTAGAACTTCCCTCACTCAAACCTATTTACACTTACTGAAATCCCTAACACTCCGCACAAATCGAGACTTATCCTCTAGAAGATTAAATCATAACTATACCTCAAGGGACTTAACTAGTCATTTCATCTTCCGATCCTTCAACATTCTGAGATTTAACTGTTATCGTAGCCGCTAACACCACTAAATCTCTTATGTGTACATGAATCTCAGCTCACTAGGTCAACCTTAGCCCTAGGATTCTCATTCAACTTTAGTAAAATTCACTTGTTACCCGTAATATGCATCATCAAAATCCATAACAAAGTCCCATTGACTCTTATACTCTACGAAACTCGTCAAAATATAACAACCTCAGGTATTCATCTTAATACTAACACCTTCCTTTTTGTGACTCAATCACCATCTCGTCAATCAACTTCTTAATCTCTCAATCAAATTCTGACAACCTTCGAGTCCTACACACCTTAGACAGACATTCATAGATTTAAAACCTAAACCTTCACCAAGTTTGGTCCTCTAATGACCTTTAATCCTTCAATACTTCTTAAATGAATATCCGTTTCTTAAAACTATAACTCCTTCACTTACCCAAACGACCTGATAAGTGTCGTCATGCTTCCACACTCACCACTTGATCCTGCTATCCGTAATCATAACTTATTATGCTAACATCATTCAAATCTTATCACATGGTCATTATGTCCGCAACCTCATAATCAACATCAATCGATCACCAACCTTAACACTCCACACAACCCAGAATTCCTTTACTTCAAGATCTCTCTTATATTATACCTCAATGGTCTTAACCCGAAGCTCACCTTCAGGTCCTCAATCTTCTAAGATTCAACTCCTATTGTCACACCTACAACCATAAGATCTCCTATTCGTACGCGATTCTCGACTCTCAAGATTCAATCTTAACCCTAAGATTTCAATCCAACTTAGTAAATCTCACTTAGTAATCTTAGCATATTTCTTTGGAATCCATATCAACAACCTCAAGTATTCAACTTATGCTAAAACTTTCTTTCTCCAACTTAATCATTAATTCAACACTTTTCAAATGAAAATTCATCTCTTAAGACTATAATGTCTCCACATATTAATCAAACGCTTAGCAAAACTTATTCCTCGAACTCGACTATAACAATCTAGTTCAGAGCTAATTCTTCTCAATCTCGCTACCATCAAGGTATCATCTAACACATGATTAAATCCAACTTATTTAGTCTCTAACAACTCCCCTCAGCAATCACATAACCTATGACTTCATAACTTCCGAGAAACTACTTAATACTTTTCCAGCACTAAATCTCTTGACTTGGTCTACCTCTACTTGGAGTAATCACACGAACTAACCAATCAATGTCTATACGACACTCATCGAATTCCAAAGATTTAAATCTTAATCTTTCACAATCAAGTGCTTAACACGAACTTTCCTCCCAAATCCGACTAATCCTCAATCAATTCAAATTCATCTTACACATCCTTCTATCAAAGTCCATAACCAGCTGTGATTCCGAATATCACCCCCTCAATATTAGGTTGATCAGGCCTAATACATCGAAGGTGGAAATTTAGAAAAACCCACTGGAACAGTCAATGAGTTCCTATCCTCCAGTAGTCACAAATATCCTGATACTAAATCCTTTAATGATCCCGCTACGGAACTACGCACCCTCAACATGACACGTATACTACCCATACGGAATCTCCCTAAGATTCGTTCTTCAGCTACTAGCTTCCTCATAAACGCATCGGTGGAAGACTACTTTCTAGACTTAGTGTGCTATTCCCAACCTTGTGTAACTTCTATAGTCAAATCACGAGCAACCTCGAATAAGGTCCTACATCGTTCCCACGTTCTTCCTCGTTCAACTCCTCAGCTCTTGCCCTCCTTGGCATGAATCCTTTCCTCTGGAGCAAGTTGTTTTCCTTTCCCAACATTCCCTGATGATTCGCCCCTGAGTGCCTTGCAATCTTGGGAGAAATGTCCCGGTTGGTTGCAATTGAAGCATAGACTTTCTTTGGTCTTGCAGTTCACAGCTAGATGCCCCTCTCGGTTACACTTGAAGCATCTCCATCCAGTCACTGAGCACTTGTTAGCAAAATGCCCAAACTTTCCACAACGAGTACATGTCACACCTTTGTCACCAACTGGCTCCCCTCCAGTATCAGCAGTCGTTGGTTTGTAGACTCTTGAGATAAGATCTCTTCCCTTGAAACGCTGATATGGTCCCCACTTATGGTAGCTCTTCCTTCCGTTGTAGCCTTGGGAACCTGACCTCATTGGTCCCCCAGCTCCTGTTCGGTTCATTCCTCTTTGTTGATACATCGCCGTCGCCATCAATCGTTGGTGATGCTCACGTGCAGCCTCTTCAGCGCGCATATAAGCGTCTTCCGCAGCCTGGTTCATCATTGCCTCGATCAGTGTAGCTATTGCCCCCGCCATCCGGTTAAGGTCCACCATCCTATATCTCATCGAACGTCCGATTAGTACTAACCATACGGTAGCACTAGACAAACCACTCAATCCGATCGAGTAGTAACGCAAGCAATTAGAACGAAAATCGCTCTGCAGACAATCAATTTTCACTCTTTGCAGAGTCACACAACCTAGCACAGAAGACCTATTCCCCAAAGACTCCCAAAAGACTCGACTAAGCTCTGATACCACAATGTAACACCCCGATTTCCAGGTGTCACTTTAGTAACCAAAAATAATCTTTACGCGGAAAACAGGTAATTTTTTTTCGTTTTCTTTCCTTTAAATCAAAACAATAGAAAGTAAAGACATAACCCAACAACTAACTAACCGATAAACAAACATATACAAATGTACAGCCTCAGCTGCACTCTCCCGTCACGCGCACACGCAGTGACTCCAAGGCAGCATGCCCGTAGGCGAATATATACAAACCAGAACTGTACGCAAAAACATCAAATATACCACTATCCAAGAGAAAGTCGGCCTCAAAATGGCCTAAGCAAAGACCACTATGGTCCGACTGACTCACTGTGATCCCTCAGTAAGAGAACCACACAAAAGTCATGCGTCGGGAACCTACCCTGTCCCAAAAGCAAAACGAATCAGAGCTATTACAGTAACAACCAACTCAAAAGACTCTAACCTCCCATAACCCACACTACTATCAGCGACCCTCCCTCGATCAGGCATGAAGTCCGGGTCCTCGTCGAAAGCTCTAGTAATAGTCATTCCGCTCCGGGTCTTTCCCGCGCCACGAATCATCACGAACCGGCTGACAGACGCCTGGCAGCAGGCCGACCGCCCAAACACAAACATACAAACAAAGCCAAGGCGCTAGGGTCAACTTACAGAATACAATAGATATACAATCAACATGCGATAAAAAGGGTATATATATATATGTTGTATATATACATATAAGTTATGTATTGCCTACTCTAAGGTATATATAGCATGTTCTCGAATCTCGTACACAGTTCAATCATTAATACCTAATGATGTTCATCAACATCAAATCATCATAATCTCAACATATGAAGTTAGGTGATAAGGTTAGTCAAACAATGTATCGTCCTCCCAACACACACGTATCCAACTAAACCAATGTTCCCTGTCGTTGCCCTAGGGTAAACGACGATGAAATCTCACGCTTCCATGAAGTCTCACGCTTCAATGGGGTCTTACGCTTTCACGAAGTCTCACGCTTCAGTGAAGTTTCGCGCCTTCACGAAGTCTCACGCTTCAGTGAAGTTGCACGCCTCCGCAAAGTCTCCCGCTTCACCGAAGGTTCCCGTCTCCGCAAGGTCTCCCGCCTCAGCGAAGGTTCCCGTCTCCACGAGGTCTCCCGCCTCAGTGAAGTTTCTGCTTTCACGAAGTCTCACGCCTCAGTGAAGCTTACTCACTTTCACGAAGTCTCACGCTTCAGTGAAGTTCCATGCTTTCACGAAGTCTCACGCCTCAGTGAAGCTTCCCGTTCTTCACTATGGATGGACCATTCCCGTTATCCATCCTGGATGAACCATTCCCGTTATTCATCCTTGGTGAACCATTCCCGTTATTCACCATTTATGCAAGGTGAACCATTCCCGTTATTCACCCGATTGATGCAATATGGTTAGCCAAACAACAAATCGCCCTTACCATGAAAGTGTGTAGCTCACAACCCAATCTCAACAAACCCATGAGTTAGTGTCGGTCAATACAACACAACTCGAAGTAAGTGTCGGTCAATACAACACAACTCCATCCACAGAATACACAAGGGTCTAGTGTCGGTCAATACAACACCGCCCAAACAACAAGAGCACTAGGTGTCGGTCAATACAACACGGCTCCACAACACTCCCCAAGAGTACTACAGTACTCGGTGACTTCAATCATCACCATAGCTCACCTTAGTGGCTTTCCCCAATTCCGATAACTCTCCAAACCCGCAACAAAGGTCTACTTTTCCCCGTCTTTCGTAAATGTTTTCCCTTTTAGTTCTCCTATGCTTAAACGTTAATAAAAATGATTTCAATTCAAATTAGTCAAATTATGAGTTTATTTCTCAAAGTCTAAGTTTCCCAAAGTCTCTAGTTTACAATATTCTATTCATTCTAGGATTTCCGAAAACCAACCGCCCAAAAGAAGTTTCCCGGGGAAAGTCTAAGTAAACCAACGAATCCCAACAAATGGCTAAGTCCCAAACCCCTCGTTTGAACTTGCCTAGGGTTGTTCATCCAACCCGAAACATCAAAGATCACCAGATCAATGAATCTCCACTCCGAAGTCGCGTCAAAACGCACAATCCAATAAAGCACAACATCACAACATCAGTTCATCAACATAATCAACATCAAAGTAAAGCATAAGTCGAATTGATCGACGCCTATCATGCATTCATAGCTAATATATAGTAAGTTGCCCTAACCTCGAGCTGTTCCAGCTTCGCAAACAAAGTTCTCCTCAAACAATTGCTCTGAGTCTTCCAAAGTTCCCTCAACTGAACCTCGGAGAAAAACAAAGCAGAACCCAAACAAAATCGATTAGTTCGATCGCAAAACAATACATAAATGATAGACAAAGCATTAAAGCTTCAGAATAGGACAATCAGGTACGAAAAGACAAGTTTTCGAAACCGAAAAACTCCCCCCTGATGGTAATAACCCACGGCCTCAAAGGAAAAAGGGCTTCGGCTCTTTTTCTTCGATCAAATCAATTCACAAGGTAGTTTTAGGATAAAACTAAGGCAAAGAAACTGTCAGAACAATTTTCGGACAATCGGGCCGAAATACGACTATCCAGGGGCATTTTGGTCCAAAATAAAGGCTCAAAACTTCAAAGTTATCAGTTCTGAAAACAAATTTGACAGCAACGATCCTCATGACATCCGTGACAACAAATCCTAAAGGCACGAAGTCAAATTATGACTTTTCGACAATAAAGTTTCGAAATGTGAGACAAAAAGGTTTTGAAACAGTTTTTCAGATCCTGGACAATTGAATCGCAATCAGAGTTTACTGACAGAGGTTTTAGACTCAGGGGAACGTAAGGAACATAACCCAACCAAGAAATCGAAGAAATCGGACCATTTTAGAAAAAGCTCAAAACTGTGAGCACAGAAACGACTTCAAAAACGCAACAGAAACAACAATCAGAGGTAGGAATCGTGTTAGTTACCTTGATACCTAGAAGTAGGGACGAACTGCACGAAGATTGGTCAAGTTTTCGCGGAAATCCCCTCCCCCCTTGCTCTCCACGAAATCAGCCACAAATGGAGGAAAAATGGAAGATATTTTGCTTTTTCGCCTATTTATAGGCGGGCGAAATCGCGGGAAAATGAAAATTTCGCGATTCCGATTTTTGCAGCACGTTCACCAAGGAATTCTAAGAGAGATTCTGGCGTCAGAAATCCAGAACTCAAAACAAATATCTATGATATGGGAAAAACGATATCGAAAATCTCAAAAGCGGTGTAAGTTAAATCTGTCCCGAAAAACTACTTTTTGCTGTGATGCTCAAACGACAAAACTTCCAACAGAAGAAAGATTGGAAATGTCGAAACAAGTCTAGCGACGCGGACGGAATCTTCGTTAGAAGTCCCGAATAGAAAAAGTCTTCATCCATTGCTCGAAAATAGGGTTTCGAAGCAAAGAAATTAGCGTCGGCGGACATCCGAAAAGTGAAACCCATCGTGCGTACAGTCCAGAGTTCCGAAATGAAACGCTGGTCGATGGAAAAATAAAGAGAATCTTTAAATTTTCCGAGAGTTCCAAATCTCACTCAAAACGTTGCTTTAAGAGCGAAATAGCCTATTCTGGACACGCTCGCCATAAGGCAGGTGTGCAGACGACTCGTACTAACTCCGGAAGCAACTACGCAACATTCCTCAAGTAATTCCTGAACTTTCCTCTTCATTAATCTTTCTCAAATACCAAACTCCTGTCACGCTTACGCTGATTCTACGCGTGAGTCGGAAACTTAACTTGTTCTGAAAATCCAGGTCTTACAGTTTTATTCTGAAAACGTTATTCAAACCCCCCCCCCTTTCTACCGTTTTTCATACCTTCAATTGGTATCAGAGCGCAAGTTCTGATTACCACACCTAACAGTGTTCAGTGGTCTGGGCCGGTGTGAAAAACAATGGCTACCACCAGTGAAACTCAAAAAGATGGTTACAATGCAAAGCCTCCCATGTTCGACGGTCAAAGGTTCGAATATTGGAAAGATAGACTTGAAAGTTTCTTTCTGGGTTTTGATGCAGATCTCTGGGATATTATTGCGGATGGCTATGAGCGTCCAGTTGATGAAGAAGGCAAGAAGATCTCAAGGTCAGAGATGACTGCAGATCAAAAGAAGCTTTACTCACAACATCACAAAGCTAGAGCAATTCTTCTAAGTGCTATCTCTTATGAAGAGTACCAGAAGATTACAGATCGTGAGTATGCAAAAGGCATCTTTGAATCCCTGAAGATGTCTCATGAAGGAAACAAGAAAGTCAAAGAATCAAAGGCATTGTCTTTGATCCAAAAGTATGAATCCTTCATCATGGAGTCAAACGAGTCCATTGAAGAAATGTTTTCCAGATTTCAGTTGCTTGTAGCTGGAATACGACCTCTCAACAAGAGCTACACAACAAAAGATCATGTCATAAGGGTCATCAGAAGTCTTCCTGAAAGCTGGATGCCCTTGGTGACTTCAATAGAGCTTACGAAAGATGTTGAGCGTATGAGTTTAGAAGAACTCATCAGCATACTGAAGTTCCATGAGCTGAAGCGCTCAAAGATGCAAGATCTGAGGAAGAAGTCAATAGCCTTAAAATCAAAATATGAGAAGGCTAAAGCAGAGAAGTCAAAAGCTCTTCAAGCTGAAGCAGAAGAATCTGAAGAAGCATCCGAAGATTCTGATGAAGATGAGCTGACTCTGATCTCTAAAAGACTCAACCGTATCTGGAAGCACAGGCAGAGCAAGTACAAAGGCTCTGGAAAGGCCAAAGGAAAGTCTGAATTCTCAGGTCAGAAGAAGTCCTCAATTAAGGAAGTCACATGCTTTGAGTGCAAAGAATCAGGGCACTACAAACGTGACTGTCCAAAGTTGAAGAAGGACAAAAGGCCCAAGAAGCACTTCAAGACCAAGAAAAGTCTGATGGTGACTTTTGATGAATCAGAGTCAGAGGATGTTGACTCTGATGGTGAAGTCCAAGGACTCATGGCCATTGTCAAAGACAAAGGAGCAGAGTCAAAGGATGTTGTTGACTCTGACTCAGAATCAGAAGGAGATCCTCACTCAGACGACGAAAATGAGGTATTCGCTTCTTTCTCAACCTCTGAACTGAAACATGCTTTGTCTGATATCATGGATAAGTATAACTCTTTATTGTCTAAGCATAAGAAGCTGAAAAAGTACTTATCTGCTGTTTCTAAGACTCCCTCTGAACATGAGAAAATCATTTCTGATTTGAAAAATGATAACCATGCTTTAGTGAATACTAACTCTGTGCTTAAGAATCAAATTGCTAAGTTAGAAGAAGTTATTGCCTGCAATGCCTCTGATAGTAAGCATGAATCTAAGTATGAAAAATCTTTTCAAAGATTCCTGGCTAAAAGCGTAGATAGAAGCTTAATGGCTTCAATGATCTATGGCGTAAGCAGAAATGGAATGCATGGCATTGGCTATTCTAAACCAATTATAAATGAGCCTTCTATGCCTAAGACTAAATCCTTGTATGAATGCTTTGTTCCCTCTGGTACCATTTTACCTGATCCTTTACCTGCTGAAGCTGCTAAACCTCCTCTTAAAAAGGGATCCTTCTCCATGTCTAAATATCATGCAAAAATTCTTTTACATTACCATGTTGAGAAACCCAAGGTGATCAGAACCTCTGGGGTAACTAACAAGAGAGGACCCAGAAAATGGGTACCTAAGGATAAGATTATCTATGTTGCAGATATCCTTGATAGCTCCACTGAAACACCAATCATGGTATCTGGACAGTGGATGCTCGCGTCACATGACGTGTAAGACTCAAGTTTTTAAGCTTAGAATAAGTGGAAGAGATTTCCATTTACGATTAGGCTTGATGTATCGTGAAAGGAAACCTGAACAAGAGTTTACCAAATGAAATAAATTTATGAAGGAAAAAGTTCAGGAAAAAGTCTGAGGTTCGTATTGAAGTCGATAAAAGTTATAGCACGATCGTTATACGCTTAAACCTAGGTCAGAAACCCTAGTATATAGCTAATTTTCACTTTTAGGCACGACGGAAGTTAATTCCAAAAATCTTCAGAGAAATGTTAGAACTTCTCTTTTTCCATATATCACAATCGTTTCGAGGCGAAACTCTAGGATCTACGAACGTCCGATTCCAATCATCGGAAGTTTGCCGAAACCGAATCTCTGGTATTTCAAAACCCTAGAATTTCTCGACGATGAAGACTTTTTCTATTCAGAGCTTCAAATGAATATTCCACACGCGTACACCCATTTCTCTTGATGATTTCAATCTTTCTTCAGAAGGAAGTTTTCTATTCCGACATTCGATGCAAAAAGCAACTTATCGGGTAAAATAGTTTTATACCGACTATGCATTAGTTGCCAAAAATACAAGGAGACCTCTTTATGGTTTTGGAATTCTTTTGCCAAAACATATCTATTAATTCACGGAGAATGACGCCGGAAAAATCAGATTCGCGAAACTTTCATTTTCCCGCGATTTGCCATCTTCTATATATAGCAAGCAAGTGAGAAGAAATCACAAAACTCCACCATTTTCTACCCACCAAGGCCGCGAGTTTGAGAGGAGAGGAGGAGGAGAAGATTTTCTTCATTTCTTGCTTGATCATTGATCCGTTAGTTGCTGCTTCAAGGTTTCGAGGTATAGTCGCTAATCCTTACCTCTGATCGCTTTTTCCATAGCTTTTCTGTAGACTTTTCTGAGCTGATAGTTTATGGGTTTTTGCAAAACTATCCTGAATCTTTCATTTCTGATTCTAAACCTCTTCTATATGTGCCCAAGATCACTTCTGCCGGGTTAGATTTTCCGTTATGTCGCCGGAATTTCGCCGGAATCAATTTTAGCCTTAAATACCCATTTTTGGAGTTTTTGAGGTAAAGCTTCAACCTTTAGGCTGAAAACTATCGCCTTAGCTTAGTGCTAGTAGGATTAGTTGTCATAAACGTCGTTGGTGACGTCCCTGCAAAATTTTATTTTTGGGATTTCAGTTTTGAAAATCCTAAGTTAAAAATCACGACCAAAATACCCCTGCGACAGTTTTTGATCCGATAATTTTTCCGAGTTCAGAATACCCTTAGTTACGGCTAATGATAGCATAGGAACTAAGTTTGATCGAAGAAAAATGGAGTCTCCTAATTGTGAAAAGTGGCCGAACCTATTTAAGGGGGAGGAGGAAAATTTCCTTTTCCGAAAACTTGTCTTTCGCGCTAGATTATCGTACCTTAGAGTATAGATTACTTCGAGTAACCTTAGTAAGTATCGATAGCTTAGTTTTCGATAGATTCTAATAGTATTTCTGTGGTTTTGCTCTAAAGGTGATTTTGAGGAATTCCCAGAGGAGCAAGGCTTTGATTGTGAACAAGTGTTAGGAGATCGTCCTGGAGAATCTACAGGTGAGGGCTACTCACTGAATCTCTAGTTAATGCTTAGAGTCGATGCTTTCGACATTGTTTACTGTTTTTGCAATTGTTTGTGCTTGATTGGAAAAACGTTTTCTGAGGCTTCGGCTGACAATGTAGATGATGCATCTACTGAATGCTTTTGAGATTGAATCTTCATGCTAAGTGCTAATTGGGTAATTTAGGATGTGTGGTGCATGCCTTATATGCTAAGTGCTATGTGGTTATTGTTTAATATATTGATATATGACATGTTGATTGGTTGTGCTGAGTTATTTATACTTATGCAATGAGATCTGAGATTCTGAATGGTGAGAATAGCGGGCAGGTCATGCCGATTTTATTTTGAGAGTTTTGAGAAAGTTTGATAGGACGAATGAGATTCGGGCCTTGTTATGATGTTTGTGGATCGAGACATTCTCTGGAGTCATTTGGGGATTAGGAGATCCCGAGAACTTATAGGATTTGCGATAAGACTAAAAAGGATATTATTTTGAAAAGAAAACTCATAAGACATTAAACAACCTCTAAATCTTTAAATAAAGATAATAAACTCGAAAGGAAGCTTTGGATGCAAATCTTAGTTTTTGGAAAACGAGAAGTGTCGTCGGATCCAAGTGTTGAGAAAGTTGAGAAGTGTTGAGTATGTTGATACTCTTGTGCTGTTGGAGCAGCTATGCGTTGTTGGGCTATCCTGGGGATAAGTCCGGGAAACCGTTAGTTTCCGAGAGTGTAATACTCTGTGCTCGTTGAGCAGTTGTGACCATCGGATTGAGATGAGTCGGATGATCCGGAGACCATCATGAGTTACTATGTTGATGTGAAGAAGTGTCTTTTGTCGCAGAATCGACTTCACCTTAGGGTAAGCTTTTAGAGACTTTAATTTACCTAGAACACGTGGCGACGTGTCGAGTGAGAGTCGGAGACGTTGTTTGACTAATCATCCTGCATTCATGCATACTGATTTAGTTGTCGAGTGTGATTGTTATTTGTTAATCCTATTTGGAACATGTTAATTGTTATTATTGCTGTTAAGTTCATTATGGAATATGCAACCCTAGGATGTTATCCCTAGCTATAAGCCTAAGTGGCTATTCTCTTATCTATATCTATTGGTGCTATTATTTATGTAATTCTTTGGAGTTGACCCTCGCGTCTTCTGTGTGTGCTTTGGCGGACAAACGCCCTTTGTCAGATGTCTTTGGCGGACTGGTTCACGACGGTTCACCCTTCGGGGGAAACTAGAGTTGGGATGCTGGAACAGGAGCGCATCGCGATAGCGAGCGGAGGACGGATGGTGTACATAGACTAGGTCGTTCTGGATTTCGAATTCGGACGACGATCATGCTAGCATGTAGGTTTTAGTGCTGGTGTGAGCTCCTCGAGATGGGATTAGTGTAGGAGTAGAGTCTTAGCTCTGAACATCATTTGTTTTCTTTGGGGACAGGGTAGTTTCCCACCTATAGCTTTTTGTGTGGTTCCTTTACGGGAATCACAGAGAGTTGGTTGGACTTAAGAGGTCTTGTTTTAGGCCATCTGGGCTGACTTATTCTTATTTTGAGGGACAGTGTTGCAGACACCTAACCTTTCTTTTGGATTATACCTTTTGCCTACGGGCGTTCTTTTCTACTACTTTCCGTCACTAGAGGTTACTCGTGCAGAGGTTGGGTACTTACAGCGGGGGTTGTAAATATATATTGGATAATAGTTTTATTGCTTTTCGCATTTGGGTTTTATTTAATTCAGTCTTGTCTTAGTTATTATATCGGAAAAAAAAAATATTCACGTATTTCCGCATTAAGTTTACTTTTGGTTACTAAAGTGACGCCACCGAAATCGGGGTGTTACATGACGGGAGATAGGCGTATGTTCCAAGAGCTAAAACTTAAGCCTGGAGGCGAAGTTGGCTTTGGTGGCAACGAAAAGGGTAAAATTGTCGGTACTGGTACTATTTGTGTAGATAGTAGTCCATGCATTAACAATGTTTTATTGGTAGACGGCTTGACTCATAACGTATTGTCTATAAGTCAATTAGCTGACAAGGGTTATGATGTAATCTTTAATCAAAAGTCCTGCCGGGCTGTAAGTCAGATCGATGGCTCTGTTCTGTTTAACAGCAAGAGGAAGAACAACATTTATAAGATCAGATTATCTGAGTTAGAGGCTCAGAATGTGAAGTGCCTTCTGTCTGTTAATGAAGAGCAATGGGTATGGCATAGACGGTTAGGGCATGCCAGTATGAGAAAAATTTCTCAACTGAGCAAGCTAAACCTTGTCAGGGGCTTGCCCACTCTGAAGTTCTCTTCAGACGCTCTTTGTGAAGCATGTCAGAAAGGCAAATTCACAAAAGTCCCTTTCAAGGCAAAGAATGTTGTCTCAACCTCAAGGCCGTTGGAACTTCTGCATATCGACCTATTTGGACCAGTGAAAACTGAGTCTATAGGTGGCAAGAGATATGGGATGGTCATTGTTGACGACTATAGCCGCTGGACATGGGTAAAATTTCTAACCCGCAAGGATGAGTCTCATGCTGTGTTCTCTACCTTCATAGCCCAAGTGCAAAACGAGAAGGCTTGTAGGATTGTGCGTGTCAGAAGTGACCATGGTGGAGAGTTTGAGAATGACAAGTTTGAGAGTCTGTTTGATTCCTATGGAATTGCACATGATTTCTCTTGTCCCAGAACTCCTCAACAAAATGGTGTTGTTGAGAGGAAGAATAGAACTCTTCAGGAGATGGCTAGAACCATGCTCCAAGAAACTGGCATGGCTAAGCACTTTTGGGCAGAGGCAGTAAACACAGCGTGTTACATTCAGAACAGAATCTCTGTGAGACCAATTCTGAATAAGACTCCCTATGAATTGTGGAAGAACATAAAACCCAACATTTCTTATTTTCATCCTTTTGGTTGTGTTTGTTATGTTCTTAATACTAAGGATAGATTGCATAAATTTGATGCTAAGTCTTCTAAATGTCTATTACTTGATTACTCTGAGAGATCTAAAGGTTTTAGATTCTATAAAATTGATGCTAAAATAATTGAAGAATCTATTCATGTTAGATTTGACGATAAGCTTGACTCTGACCAGTCAAAGCTAGTTGAGAAATTTGCAGATTTAAGTATAAGTGTTTCTGACAAAGGCAAAGCTCCAGAGGAAGCTGAGCCAGAGGAAGATGAACCAGAAGAAGCTGGTCCCTCTGATTCACAAACTCTGAAGAAGAGCAGAATCACTGCAGCTCATCCTAAGGAATTGATTCTGGGCAACAAAGACGAACCAGTCAGAACCAGATCAGCCTTCAGACCCTCTAAAGAGACCCTGCTTAGTCTGAAAGGATTGGTGTCCTTAATTGAACCCAAGTCAATTGATGAAGCTCTTCAGGACAAGTACTGGATTCTGGCCATGGAAGAAGAATTGAATCAATTTTCCAAGAATGATGTTTGGAGCCTAGTGAAGAAGCCTCAACGTGTCCATGTAATTGGAACAAAATGGGTGTTCAGAAACAAGTTGAATGAGAAAGGTGATGTAGTCAGAAACAAGGCAAGGCTAGTTGCTCAAGGCTACAGCCAGCAGGAAGGAATAGACTACACAGAAACATTTGCTCTAGTAGCAAGACTAGAAGCAATCAGACTGTTGATCTCTTTCTCAGTAAATCACAACATAATTCTACATCAGATGGATGTTAAGAGTGTCTTCCTAAATGGATACATATCAGAGGAAGTCTACGTTCATCAACCCCCAGGTTTTGAGGATGAGAAGAACCCAGACCATGTTTTCAAGTTGAAGAAACACTCTATGGTCTGAAGCAAGCTCCCAGAGCATGGTATGAGAGACTCAGCTCATTCCTTCTTGAGAATGAGTTTGTAAGGGGTAAAGTAGATACAACTCTCTTTTGCAAAACTTATAAAGATGATATCTTAATTGTGCAAATTTATGTTGATGATATTATATTTGGTTCTGCTAATCAATCTCTATGCAAAGAATTTTCTGAGATGATGCAGGCTGAATTTGAGATGAGTATGATGGGAGAACTCAAGTACTTTCTGGGAATACAAGTTGATCAAACACCAGAAGGAACATATATCCATTAGAGCAAGTACACTAAAGAACTTCTGAAGAAGTTCAATATGCTGGATTCTACAGTGGCCAAGACTCCAATGCATCCTACATGCATTCTGGAGAAAGAAGATGCAAGTGGTAAAGTTTGTCAGAAGCTCTATCGTGGTATGATAGGTTCACTTCTATACTTAACTGCATCTAGGCCAGATATATTATTTAGTGTTCATTTATGTGCTCGTTTCCAATCAGATCCAAGGGAAACCCACTTAACTGCTGTTAAGAGGATCCTAAGGTATCTGAAAGGTACCACTAACCTTGGCTTGATGTATAAGAAAACATCAGAGTATAAGCTTTCAGGTTATTGTGATGCTGATTAAGCTGGAGATAGAACAGAGAGAAAAAGCACTTCTGGAAATTGTCAATTTCTGGGAAGTAACTTAGTCTCATGGGCAAGCAAGAGGCAATCAACCATTGCACTATCTACTGCAGAGGCAGAATATATCTCAGCAGCAATATGCAGCACTCAGATGCTCTGGATGAAACATCAGCTGGAGGATTATCAAATCCTTGAGAGCAATATTTCAATCTTTTGTGATAACACTGCTGCAATTTCTTTGAGTAAGTATCCTATCTTACATTCAAGGGCAAAGCACATTGAGGTAAAGTATCATTTTATTAGAGATTATGTACAGAAGGGCGTACTTCTTCTGAAGTTTGTTGATACTGACCATCAATGGGCAGATATCATTATAAAGCCCTTAGCAGAGGATAGATTTAATTTCATTCTGAAAAATCTGAATATGGACTTTTGTCCAGCATGAAGATGGATTAGAACCTCTGACTATGATGCTTCTTCATCAGAAGATGTCTAGTCCAGAAGGTAACTCTATCAGAGTTTATGTACCCATTGGTGCTGACTCTGAAGCTGAGACAGTAAACGTGTGTCAGTATCTCTGATACATAGTTCCTTGTGCCCGTGCTGACAGTCTGTTGTAATGAGTGTTGATGTGCTTCTCTCCTGCGTGTGATATGTGTATTTACTGTTACTACCATGTCTTTAATTTCTAAACATTGATTTTAAATTACTTTTTGATCAACAACGGTTATTTGTCAAAACCCACTATACACACACGTTCTCCTACACTTACGGTTTTACATTCTCTCTCTTCAGTTTTTCAAAAACTTATCCCCACGATCTCTCTCTCTCTCTATTCATCCTTCACCTTCAACCCAAAACCTTCAACCGACTTCAAGATGGTGAGACAAACCAGAAATGAAGCTGCAGGTGCAACCAGGTTTCCTCATATGGTAGTAGGCCAAGCTACAGGCCAATTGGGTCCTGAAACACCAAATCAAGGTCAAGCCTCAGAGAAGATGATTCCAATTGCAAAACGAGGCTGTGCCGTTCACTGCGTTTATGCTCCGGAAGAACTCCAAGTGCTTGCTGAATGGAGATTCGACCTGGATAATATAGCTGCAAATGGGTATGATCTTCGTCCTGAAGTTCAAGTTCAGGGATGAGAAGAGTATTTCAACAGGCTTAGAGGTCCAATTTATGACAAATTGGTCAAGGAATTCTGGAAACACGCGGACTGTGATGATACACAAGTGGTCTCCTACATTGCTGGAAGGAGGATAATCATCACTGAGAAGTCCATTGTGAATCTGCTGGGTGCAAACACTGGAACTGGGTATAGATTCCAACTGACAAAGTCAAAGGTGAAACCCAGAACCAAGGATGAAACCAACAAGGCTCTTTACACCACCTACAAACCTGGCAAGAGCGACTACAAGGTGGTGGATCTTCATCCCAAGCTAAGGATCTGGCACAAGATCTTGCTTCACGGCATCAACCAGAGGCCAAAGGGAAGCTCTCCTGATTACATCAACTTCTGCCAGAAGGCAATGCTGTTCTTCATTCAGGATCATCAGAAGATCTGCCTTCCTTTCTTCTTGTTCTCCTACCTGAAAGAGTGTATCAGGAAGTCCAGAACCACTGCCTCCATCAAGTCTGCTATCAAGTACATCCCCTTTGAGAGACTGCTTTCAGATCTCTTCATTGAGAGCAAGTACATCCCGATTTCCAGGTGTCACTTTAGTAACCAAAAATAAACTTTACGAGGAAAACAGTTAATTTTTTTCCTTTGATAAGCAATAGAAAATTAAGACATAACCCAACACTAACTAACCAATATACACCCAAATATAAACATGTACAACCTTAGCTGCACTCCCACGTCACGCGCATTCGCAGTGACTCCAAAGAAGTGTGCCCGCAGGCAAATATATACAAACCCAGAAGTGTGAGTAAGAAAGTTTATAATTACAACCCGCTAGGAGAAAGTCGGCCTCAAAATGGCCTAAGCAAAGACCCCTATGGTCCGACTGACTCACTGTGATTCCTCAGTAAGAGAACCACACAAAAAGTCATGCGTCGAGAACCTACCCTGTCCCAAAAGCAAAACGAATCAGAGCTCTACACAAAATATGACGCCTGCCTAAACCTACCCTTCTAGTACCGCTCAAAGCTCCTCCTCCTCCTCATCCTCGTCACTCGGCGAGTAGCTGTCAACGTCGGTGTCGGAGTCAGAGTCCAAGTCCACAGCGAACTGAAGTCAGCAAGTTGAAGCTCAGCTTCATGCGTCGTAGCACTCCTTTCGTCAGACGACCACGCTCGTCCGTCCGGTCCTCCATGACCCTTCCCCGGTACGTCGCCTGATGACCCACAAGATAGATCACCCAAGCGGTGGGGCATGTCAGTCAACCAGCTCAAACCTGATCCCCCCCGAGGGAGAGACCATCGAAACCCAATCCACCGTCGACGTCTGGCAGCAGGCCGACCGCCCAAACATAAACATGAAAACCAAAGCCAAGGCGCTAGGGTCAACTCACGGAAATAAGTAGATATACACTCAACATGTGATATGGGGTATAGATATATGTTGATATAAATATATATAGCAATCCTAGAATGTTATTGGCTCTAACAATGCTTCAATAAATCAAACAGCACACAATTCCGGTCAGAGTGAATGTATGCGTGAAATGCAATCAATATGATCCGGATATATGTGACGCGTTCCCGTTCGCCACAAGTGAAGCATTCCCGTTCTTCACTATGGATGAACCATTCCCGTTATTCATCCTTGGTGAACCATTCCCGTTATTCACCGTATGATGAACCATTCCCGTTATTCATCATTAATGCATTGGTGAACCATTCCCATTATTCACCATGAGATGCACAGGTGAACCATTCCCGTTATTCACCCGACTGATGCAATATGGTTAGCCAAACATCGAATCGTCCTCACCACATAAGTGTTTAGCTCAAACCCAAACTCAAAACAAACCCAAGAGTTAGTGTCGGTCAATACAACACAACTCGGAGTTAGTGTCGGTCAATACAACACAACTCCAACAACAAGAACCCAGAGGTAGTGTCGGTCAATACAACACATCCCCAACAACAAGAGTACTAAAGTACTCGGGAGTTTAGTGTCGGTCAATACAACACAACTCCAACAATAAAACCCAAGATCAAAGCCCAGAGTCAGTGTCGGTCAATACAACACAACTCGAATAACAAGAGTACTAGAGTACTCGGTGACTTTCAATCATCACCGTAGCTCACCTCAGTGGCTTTCCCCAATTCCAAAACCCACAACAAAAGTCGACTTTTCCCCGTCTTTCGCAATTATTTTCCCCTTTAGTTCTCCTATGATTATTCGTTTAGTAAAAACGTTTCGAATTGGATTAGTCCAATTATGAGTTTATTTCTCAAAGTCTAAGTCTCCCAAAGTCTCTAGTTTTCAAAAGTCTAATCATTCTAAGTTTCCAAAGACCAACCACCCAAAAGAAAGTTCCCGGGGAAAGTCTAAGAATACGAACAAAGGGCTAAGTCTCAAAACTCAAGTTTGAACTTGCCTAGGGTTGTACATCCAACCCGAAATATCAAAGATCACCAGATCGATGAAACCCAACTCCGAAGTCGCGTCAAAGCGCACAATTCATCAACATCTCAACATCACAAGTTATAGGAAACATCATAACCACAGCTCATCAACATAATCAACATCAAAGCAAAGCATAAGTCGAATTCATCGACGCCTATCATGCAGTCATAGCTAAATAGTAAGTTGCCCTAACCTCGAGCTGCTCCAGTCTCGTGGTTAAAGTTCCCTTCACACAATTGCTCTGCAAAACCCAAAGTTCCTTCAACTGAACCTCGGAGAAAACAAAGCATAATCCAAACAAAATCGATTAGTTCGATCGCCATACAACTCATAAACAATAGACAAAGTATTAAAGCTTCAGAATATAACAATCGAGTACGAAAAGACAAGTTTTCGAAAACGAAAACTCCCCCCCCATCACTACAAGCTCTCGGCCAAAAAGGAAAAAGGGCTCCGGCTCTTTTTCTTCGATCAAATCTGTTTACAAGGTAGTTTCAGGGTAAAACTAAGGCAAAGAAACTATCGGAACAATTTTCGGACGATCGGATCAAAATACGGCTGTTCAGGGGCATTTTGGTCCAAAATAAAAGCTCAAAACCTCAAAGTTATCAATTCGGACAACAAATTTGACAGCAATGATCCTAACGACATCCGTGACAACAAATCCTAAAGGCACGAAGTCAGATTACGACTTTTCGACAGTAAAGTTTCGAAATGTGCGACAAAAAGGGTTTTGAAACAGTTTTTCAGATCCTGGACAACTCGATCACAATCGGCGAATACTGACGGAGGTTTTAAACTCTTGGGCACGTAGAGAACAAAACCCAAGCGAGAAATCAAGAAAAACGGTCAGTTTTACAAAAAGCTCAAAACTTTGAGCACAAAAACGACTTCAGAAACGCAGTAGAAACAGTAATCAGAGGTAAGAATCAAGCTAGTTACCTCGGTACCTTGAAGTAGGGACGAACTGCGCGAAGATCGGTCGAGTTTCGGCGAAAATCTCCTCTCCGTTTTCTCTCCTCAATCCGCGGCTCCCTTTGGTGGAAATGTGAGATATTTTGAATTTTTGAGCTATTTATAGGCAGGTGAAATCGCGGGAAAATGAAAATTTCGCGATTCCGATTTTTGCAGCACGTTCACCGATGAATTCTAAGAGAGATTCTGGCGTCATAATTCCAGAACTCAAAACAAATCTCTAACTTTTGGGGAAAACGATATCTAAAGTCCCAAAAGCGGTGTAAGTTAATCTGTCCCGAAAAACTACTTTTTGCTGTGATGGTCAGACGACAAAACTTCCTTCTGAAGAAAGATTGAAAACGTCGAAACAAATCTGGCAACACGGACGGAAACTTCGTTAGAAGTCCCGAATAGAAAAAGTCTTCATCCAGCGATCGAATCTAGGGTTTCGAAGCAAAGGAATTAGCATCGTCGGACTTCCGAAAAGTGAATACTATCGTGCGTACAGTCCAGGGTTCCAAAATGAAACGCTGGTCGAAGGAAAAATAAAGAGAATCTTTAAATTTTCCAAGGATTCGAAATCTCACTTAATACGTTGCTCTAAAAGCGAAATTAGCCTATCCTGGACACGCTCGCCATAAGGCAGGTGTGCAGACGACTCGCACTAATTCCTAAAACGACTACGCAACATTCCTCAAGCAATTCCTGAACTTTCTTCTTCATTAATCTTTCTCAAACAGCAAACTCATGTCATGCTTACACTGATTCTACGCGTGAGTCGGAAATTAACTTGTTCTGTAAATCCAGGTCTTACAATACTCCCCTCCAAAAAGAAAGTTTCGTCCTCGAAACTCAAAGTTCTGCGAAAAGTCCGGGATACAGTTCCTTAATCTTGTCTTCCAATTCCCATGTAGTATTGCCTGTGTCATTGTTCCTCATAACCTTTACTTAAGCAATATGTCTTCCCCTTAACTGTTTCACTCTTCTATCACCACTGCTAACTGTCGGCGTCTCAAAAGACAAACCATCATTCAACTTCATGTCGTCTGACTCGATCTCTTGCGTCGGATCTCTGCTTGAAATGATACCGGTTGGCACTCCGTGCAGTCGCACAATCTTAGCCACTTACTTCCTTACTTTCGGTCGTCCGAAATTCTTCTTAAACTCGGTGCCTCTCTGTCATTTCAAAGTAAGTACTCAACTTGTCCTCGTGATCTACATCTACAGTCCAAAACTCCACTTGTCCGTTTGATAACTCCTAGACGAATCATCCCCTTGGAAACCGCTAGTCCATCAAAACACCTCCAACTTCGTAACTATCTTTACACACCCCAAGAAATCAAACTTTTACTTAGTCTCTATTCGAATTAAAACTCGACTTATGTCCTTATTTCTTGTCCTTCACTAATCTTATCCCCTTCAACATCCATTTATAAACAACTTATAAGATAATCCTCCTCTTAATATCTAACAATCCATTATTATCGTCTTCTTCCTCAAAACATCCCTCACTCAAACCCATATACACTTACTGAAATCCCTAACACTTCGCACCAATCGAGACTTATCCTCTAGAAGATTACATCATAACCATACCTCAAGGGACTTAACTAGCCATTTTATCATCCGATCCTTCAACATTCTGAGATTTAACTGTTATCGTAATCGCTAACACCACTAAATCTCTTAAGTGTACATGAAACTCAGCTCACTAGGTCAACCTTAGCCCTAGGATTCTCATTCAACTTTAGTAAAATTCACTTGTTAACCCTAATATGCATCATCGAAATCCATAACAAAGTTCCATTCACTCTTAAACTCTACGAAACTTGTCCAAATATAAAAACCTCAAGTAGTCATCTTAATACTAACACTTTCCTTTCTGTAACTTAATCATCCTCCAATCAATCCAACACTTAGCCTCTCGATCAGAACCTGACAAGACTTCATGTCTCACGCGTTTGGGATAAAATCAATTGGCTTAAAATCTAAACCTTCACGAAGTTTGGACCACCAATATCCTTTAACTCTCCAACACTTCTTAAGTGAATATTCATTTCTTAAAGCTACAACTCCTTCCCAAGGAAAATCAATTACTTAACACGAACTTTCCTCTCAAACCCGACTAATCCTCGGTCAATTCAAATTCATCTTACACATCCTTCTATCAAAGTCCATAACCAGCTGTGATTCCGAATATCACCCCCTCAATATTAGGTTGATCAAGCCTAATACATCGAAGGTGGAAATTTAGAAAAACCCACTGGAACAGTCAATGAGTTCCTAACATCCAGTAACCACAAATATCCTGATATCAAGTCCCTAACGATTCCGCTACGGAACCACACACCCTCAGTCCATGTAAAAGGTTAATCCTTCCTCGTTAGTTGAGTCAAAGGTCCAACAATCTTGGCAAATCCCTCAATGAAGCGTCTATAATATCCAGCTAAACCCACAAAACTTCTGATCTCTGTCACTGTCTTCGGTTGCTCCCAAGCCAAAACAGTCTCCACTTTCGCTGGGTCCACAGCTATGCCTTCCTTTGAGATAACATGGCCTAAGAAATTGACTTCCTCCAGCCAGAATTCACACTTGGAAGGGTTCGCATACAACTTTTTCTCTCTCAATACTTGTAAAACTTGGCGCAAATGTCCTTCATGTTCCTTCGCGTCCTTCGAGTAGATCAATATGTCATCAATAAACACCACCACAAACCGATCTAAGAACTCATGAAAGATGCGGTTCATGTAATCCATGAAAACAGCAGGTACATTTGTCACTCCAAACGGCATCACTAGGTACTCATAGTGTCCGTAACGTGTCCTGAAAGCAGTCTTTGGTATATCCTCAGTCTTCACTCTAATCTGATGGTAACCTGACTTCAAGTCTATCTTGGAAAATACGGCAGCCCCTCGTAATTGATCCATCAAATCATCTATCCTCGGCAACGGGTATCGGTTCTTGATCGTCGCCTTGTTCAGTTGTCGATAATCCACACACTATCTCGACCTTCCGTCTTCCTTCTTAACTAAAAGCACTGGCGCTCCCCACGGTGAAACACTTGATCGAATGAATCCCTTTTGCCGAAAGATCCTCCAACGATTCCGCTTCAAAACTAAACGCCCTACAATCCTGCGTATCATACCCATAAGGGATTTCCCTGAGATCATAGCTTCCTTATCGATGCATCGGTAAAACAACTTCCTAGCTCCGCGTGCTATCCTAGACATTGTGTAACTTCTATAGTTAAATCACGAGCAACCTCGAATAAGGTCCTACTTGGAATAATAATCATAAGATCATAGTCTAAGTAGTAAATACAAGTTAGGCGCGTCACACTCATTTCGAAGATAAAGGAGTAAGTTATTCTAGAATAAGAGAACAGTTAAAATATTACCATCGTTCCCACGTTCTTCCTCGTTCAACTCCTCAACTCTTGCCCCCTCCTTGGTATGAATCCTTTCCTCTGTAGCAAGTTGTTTTCCTTTCCCAGCATTCCCTGATGATTCGCCCTTGGGTGCCTTACAACCTCTGGAGAAATGTCCCGATTGGTTGCAATTGAAGCATTGTCTTCCCTTGATCTTGCACCTACTGGCATAGTGCCCGCTTTCCCCACAGTTGAAGCATAGAGATCCCCCGTCTGGACACTTGTTACTGTAGTGCCCCACTTTCCTGCACCTGTAACACGTAACTGTTTTCCCCGAAATCTTGTTTCCTATCCCTCCGGTAGCATCATTCCCTTTCATCTTACTGTCAGACGTTCCCTCCTGAAGTGTCTTGCAGTTCACAGCTAGATGCCCCTCTCGGTTACACTTGAAGCATCTCCGTCCAATCACTGAGCACTTGTTAGCAAAATGCCCAAACTTTCCGCAACGAAAACACGTCACACCTTTGTCACCAACTGGCTTCTCTCCAGTAGCAGCAGTCGTTGGTTTGTACGCTCTTGAGATAAGATCTCTTCCCTCGGAACGCTGATATCGTCCCCACTGATGGTAGCTCTCTCTTCCGTTGTAGCCTTGGGATCCTGACCTCATTGGTCCCCCAGCTCCTGTTCGGTTCCTTCCTCTTTGTTGATTCATTGTTGTCGCCATCAGTCGTTGATGATGCTCACCTGCAGCCTCTTCAGCGCGCATATAAGCGTCTTCCGCATCCTGGTTCATCATTGCCTCGATCAGTGTAGCTATTGCCTCCGCCATCCGGTTAAGGTCCACCATCCTATATCCCATCATACGTCCAATTAGTACTAACCATAAGGTAGCACTAGACAAATCACTCAATCCGATTAAGTAGTAACGCAAGCAATTAGAGCGAAAATCGCTCTGCAGACAATCAATTTTCACTCCTTGCAGAGTCACACAACCTAGCACAGAAGACCTTTTCCCCAAAGACTCCCGAAAGACTCGACTAAGCTCTGATACCACAATGTAACACCCCGATTTCCAGGTGTCACTTTAGTAACCAAAATTAAACTTTACGCGGAAAACAGGTAATTTTTTTCGTTTGATAAGCAATAGAAAATTAAGACATAACCCAACACTAACTAACCAATATACACCCAAATATAAACATGTACAGCCTTAGCTGCACTCCCACGTCACGCGCATTCGCAGTGACTCCAAAGTAGTGTGCCCGCAGGCAAATATATACAAACCCAGAAGTGTGAGTAAGAAATTTTATAATTACAACCCGCTAGGAGAAAGTCGGCCTCAAAATGGCCTAAGCAAAGACCCCTATGGTCCGACTGACTCACTGTGATTCCTCAGTAAGAGAACCACACAAAAAGTCATGCGTCGGGAACCTACCCTGTCCCAAAAGCAAAACGAATCAGAGCTCTACACAAAATATGACGCCTGCCTAAACCTACCCTTCTAGTACCGCTCAAAGCTCCTCCTCCTCATCCTCGTCACTCGGCGAGTAGCTGTCAACGTCGGTGTCGGAGTCAGAGTCCAAGTCCACAGCGAACTGAAGTCGGCAAGTTGAAGCTCAGCTTCATGCGTCGTAGCACTCCTTTCGTCAGATGACCACGCTCGTCCGTCCGGTCCTCCATGACCCTTCCCTGGTACGTCGCCTGATGACCCACAAGATAGATCAACCCAAGCGGTGGGGCATGTCAGTCAACCAGCTCAAACTTGATCCCCCCCGAGGGAGAGACCATCAAAACCCAATCCACCGTCGACGTCTGGCAGCAGGCCGACTGTAACGCCCCGATTTCTCGAGTGTTACTCAGTAACTAATTAACCCATTTTCGTAAAGAGTTTTCGTCGATTCACTTATTAATCTTCAATTAATGACAAACCTCTCATTTTACGAAAACTCTTGAAACATAACCTTTCCAAAAACACGCGGAAGTAACCAACATCGTAAAACCTTTTAAATAACCAACTGTAAAGAGTACGAATCAAAGTCCTGAATGAAAATAAAGATTACATCAAAACTTGTTCATTCGAATTTAAGCAATAATATTGTTCGATACCAACACTTCGGAAACTCTCAACCCCAACAGACAACAAAAGACTCTCAACCAAAACCCTATTCCTTAGCCTCTTCCTCTTCCTCTGAAGTGTAGTCGTCCTCCGGTATTGGCACGTCACGTAGCATCAACTCCCAAGAATGAGTCATCGCCATTATCTTCACGACCATCTACCCCCCCCAAATAAACACATAGCAAACAAGCAGGGTCAGGTCCAACAAAAAGAATGATAATGACAAAATCAACAACAACATATATAATATAAGTACATTATATGTCTTTTATGGGAAAGAGTCAGTTACTAACGGAATCTCACTTCACACAACCACCTTTCACCTTGGATCCAACACCATTCGTCCAGCAGACGAACAACACCATGAGCAAAGCTCACAACATCATGGCGTTCCTTGGAACGACCACAGCACACTATGGGTCAGACACCCACAAGTCATAACATCACGGTTCAAACCGCATTCACCCTCGCGTGCAAGTTATCCGTTTTGTCTCTAACGGAACCATTGTTCTCATGGTCCATAGTCCTAACCAGACCTATGTCCAAATTATTCACATTTACTTGCAAGCGAGTTATAAATTCATTCTCTTGGTGTTTAAGGCTCTAATGTCAATCCTAGAGTCTTATGAGTTAATATCGTATCAGATTACAACGTCAAGAAATAACAGTCACACTAGGAGGAATTACAGCTGGGTGAGCGACCTCCTAAACAAGTCACAACTAAACTTCATGCAAAGCATAGAAATAATCAGGGCCTCCCAAATTCCCAAATTATTTACAAATTCCAGAGGCTCAGTTTACAGATATCATCATATAAAAATCTCACAAAGGTCCCTAATCACATGTTACTAACATTTCCAACAATTTCTCAAATTTAGTGTTTTTGGACAACAGGTACAGCGTGTACTAAAACTGGTCTACAGACCGCAATACTTAGCCACAAAATTCACATGATACATGACTGGAAAGATAATTCGAAACGCTACACTTTTATAGTTTATCACTTTTCCATTTGAGATCCATAATTAGGTGATATTAGGCCTTAAAGCTTGCTGTCCGGTACAGGAAGAACAGCAGGTGCAACAGTCACTAAGATCGACCTCCAGACCTCATTACTAGACCAAAAATTATGTTCTTTATATGCATAGAAAGCCAATTCGAAAATCTACAATTTTCCAGTTTATCCCTTTTTCATTTGAGACCCCGAATTAGGTGTAATTAAGCTCCAAAACTCGCTGTCCAGTACAGGAAACTGGCAGAGATACTTTTGCCTTCAAATTAATTTTTCAACCATTCAAGTCCCAGAGTTTTAAACCATATTCCAGCAGCAAGAACCACATATCATATATCATATATCATGCTTAAATTTCCAGAACCAAGATAACCATCAATTCTAGCACAAAAGGCAGATCTAAGCATATAAATCTTCAATCATTTTAATCAAGCAAAGTCATAGAAGAAAACGGTAGTTGTAGTGATGAATAATGGAGAATCATGGCATCAACATTTCATCTCAAATCAGAAGCAAAACATCAAGATCTCAAGGCAGAAAAAAAAAACAGCAAGCATCATGAACACAAAACTCTTGCAAAAGCAATCATGTTCATGACTTTTCTCATAGTAAAACATGGCAAATACCCTAGGCAATCTACCCAATCCTAGGACCAGCCCTTACCTTGGGTTCTTGGTCTGAAAAGAAGAAGAGAGTGAAGTTTGGAAGAACAATCTCTTGCTGTCCAGGTCTCCTTCACCTTCCTTCTCCTTCGCGAAACCCTCTCTATTCGCGCTCTCTCCCTTGCTCGCGCGCGTGACCGGCGACAATGGTGGTGGCTTGGGCGGCGGCTCCCTTCTCTTCTCTCACACGTTCTCTCTTTGTTTTTCACGTGAAGGTGCTGTAGTGTATCTCTGTTTTCTGATTGTGGAAGAATAGGGTTTCCCCCCTTGGCTAAAATCCCATGCAACCCACAAGTGGGCTAGGGTTTTGTTTTCCACAAGCCCGACCCAAGTCCAACCTTAACCCACCAGTCTAATTACCTAATCAGACCTGAAACTTACTAAAACCTAAGCCCTCAAAGGTAAATTCATAATTAAATTCGGACTTAGAAGAAAAACAATGTAATAATCCCGCTGGCACTGTACAGCCGGAACTACGTTCACTAAAACGGGGATATCTGGAGCTACAGATATCGGATCGACACGAAACCACTTGGAGAATTTTCTAGACTTGAAGGGCTACAACTCTCATGAAGGAAGTTTTCCCAAATGAAGTCGTTAAGACCCTCTAAAAATTCACACAAGTTGACAGTTCTAATCTGCCAGTTATCAAACATAGCCAAAAACTTCAATTTTATTCAAACTTCCATAAAATTGTTCCAAATTGAACTTAGGGCCTTACAATACCACCCCCCTTAAAAATAGTTTCGCCCTCGAAACTTAAGGGTCTACAAACAGCTCGGGCTGTGATTTCCGCATTTTATCCTCTAATTCCCAAGTCGCATCGCCCGTAGCTTGATTCCATACTACCTTCACTAAGGATACTTCCTTGTTCCTCAAGCGTTTGGTGCTTTTGTCGACGATCTTGATGGGCGGCATTTCCATCGTTAGATCATCCTTCAGCTGAATATCATCAGGTTCAATCACATGAGAATTATCAGCCATATACCTCCGAAGTTGCGACACATGCAGCACATCATGTATGTTGGATAGGAACGGCGGTAAGGCAATCCTATACGCCACGGGTCCAACACGCTCCGTAATCTGGTACGGTCCGATAAACTTTGGAGTAAGCTTCTTTGACTTGATCGCCCTTCCGACACCTGTCATCGGGGTAACCCGCAAGAAGACATGATCTCCAGCTTGAAACTCCAACTCCTTCCTGCGATTGTCAGCATAACTTTTCTGACGACTCTGCGAAACCCTCATCTTCTCTTGGATTCGCTTCACCTCTTCTGTGGTTTTCTGAACTAATTCAGGTCCAACAATCAAGTTCTCCCCATCTTGATGCCAGCACAAGGGTGTACGGCACCTTCGACCATACAACGCTTCATAAAGGGCCATCCCTATGCTTGCATGAAAGCTGTTGTTGTAAGTGAACTCGATCAATGGCAACATCTCATCCCAGCTGCCTTTGTGATCCAGCACACAAGATCTTAGCAAATCCTCCAAGGATTGGATGGTCCTCTCGGTTTGCCCATCCGTCTGTGGATGATAAGCGGAACTCAATTTCAACCTGGTTCCCAAAGCCCGCTGCAAAGCTTCCCAGAAACGCGAGGTAAACCTCGGGTCTCTGTCCGACACAATGCTAGATGGCACACCGTGCAAGCGTACAATCTCAGCAATGTATATCTCCGCCAACCTCTCTACCTTGTAGTTCAGATTTATTGGCACGAAGTGAGCAGTCTTCGTCAATCGATCAACTACAACCCAAATTGCATCGAACTTCCTTCGTGTAAGCGGCAACGCCGTCACGAAGTCCATGGAAATGCTATCCCATTTCCACTCCGGGACATCCAATGACTGCAGCTTTCCTGCTGGTTTCTGATGTTCCACCTTCGCCTTCTGACACGTCAAACATGTCGACACATACTCAGCTACTTGTTTCTTCATCCCAGGCCACCAGAAATGAAGTTTCAAGTCCTGATACATCTTATTCATCCCCGGATGAATACTCAATCTGCTTTTGTGACCTTCATCCAAGATCAGCTTCCTCATTACTGCATCATTGGGTACACAAACTCATCCCTTACAACGCAGAATATTGTCGTTCCCAATAGCGAACTCAGACGCTTTTCCTTGTGCCACAAGCTTGCGCCATTCAATCAACCCTTCATCGGTCTCTTGTTTCGACTTTATCTCATCCAAGAGTCCACTAGACACCGTCACCATTCCAAAGCTCAGCTTCCCCGGTGCGAGTTCAACATTCAAACTCAGATCACGGAAAGCCTCCAACAATTCTAACTCCTTGACCATCAACGAGGATACATGTATAGCCTTTCGACTCAGAGCATCAGCTACAACATTGGTCTTCCCCGGATGATACTGTAATGAGAACTCATAGTCTTGCAGAAACTCCATCCACCGTCTCTGCCTCATGTTCAGATCCTTCTGATCAAACAAGTACTTCAAACTCTTGTGATCACTATAGATCGTGAACGTACTGCCATACAAGTAATGTCTCCAGATCTTGAGAGCATACACTATAGCAGCCAACTCCAAATCATGCGTAGGGTAATTCTTCTCATGGACTTTCAACTGTCGCGAAGCATAAGCAATCACCCTCTTCTCTTGCATCATCACACAACCCAAACCATTATGCGACGCATCACAGTACACGTCGTATGGTTCTCCCTCCTTTGGCAAAGCTAGTACAGGTGCGGTGGTCAACCGCTTCTTCATTTCTTGGAAGCTAGCCTCACACTTCTCCGTCCACGCAAACGGTTGATCCTTCTTTGTCAAATGAGTCAACGGTGCAGTCAACTTGGCGTAATCCTTCACGAAACGCCGATAGTAGACAGCAAGCCCAACAAAACTTCTGATATCACTTGCTGTCTTCGGTTGTTCCCATGCCAAAACTGATTCAATTTTGCTGGGGTCCACTGCCACACCTTTGCTAGATATGACATGACCAAGGAACTTCACTTCCTCCATCCAGAACTCACACTTTCCTCCATTAGCATAGAGTTCCTTCTTCCGCAACACCTCTAGCACTTGACGTAAATGCTCCTCATGTTCCTCCTTACTCTTCGAGTAAATTAGAATATCGTCTATGAACACCACCACGAACTTGTCCAAGAATGGCCTGAACACACGGTTCATGTAGTCCATAAAAACTGCGGGTGCATTAGTAACTCCAAATGGCATCACGAGATATTCATAATGTCCATATCGAGTTCTGAATGCCGTCTTCTGAATGTCAGCCTCCTTCACCCGAATCTGGTGATACCCTGATTTCATATCAATCTTCGAGAAAACAACTGCTCCCCGAAGTTGGTCCATCAAGTCGTCTATCCGAGGCATCGGATAATGATTCTTCACTGTCACCTTGTTTAGTTGTCGGTAATCTACACACAACCTGGACCTCCCGTCCTTCTTCTTTACCAACAACACTGGCGCTCCCCAAGGAGACACACTCGGTCGAATAAATCCCTTTGAAGAGAGATCATCCAACTGTTTTGCCAATTCCATCAATTCCGCTGGTGCCATCCGATACGGCGCCATCGATATCGGTCCCGTGCCGGGCATGATGTCAATGGAGAACTCCGTCTCCCTTACTGGTGGCAATCCGGGCACATCCTCCGGAAAAACATCCACATAGTCTTGCACTATCGAGATGTTCCGTACATCACTATCGTTTCTTGCTTCCGCCACGATAGAGTTCACGAACGCCGGTGAACCCTTCTTCAAATGGTACGAATTCAAATAATCCGTAACGCCTGAATCCGGAAATACCACGGCCTTGTTAGCACAATCCAAAAGAACATGATATTGCGCCAACCAGTCCATCCCCAGAATCACATCGAGCTCTTTAAGCCCTAAACATATAAGGTTTGCAAGGAACTTCCGATCCTCGTAAACCAACGGACATTTCAAGCATGCCGTGCGAGTAACTAAGCGATCGGCAGCAGGGGTTGTCACCACCATATCGAAAAGTAACTCTGAGGTTAGCAACCCTATTTTCTTCGCACACTCATCAGATATAAACGAGTGCGTAGCACCCGAATCAAACAAAACCATCAAGGAGATACCAGCAATAGTACACGTACCCTGAATAAGATCTTCAACACCCTCAGCTTGCTTGCCAGTAACAGCAAAGACACGTCCCTTAGCAACTGGACGTCTCCCCCTTGCCGTATTCAACACAGGTTCAGCTTTTGGCGCATCAGGACAGTTTGTCGAGATGTGCCCCGTCTTCTGGCACTTCCAGCAAGTAATCTCTTTCCCACATTCATTGGCATAGTGCCCTTTCTCATTACACTTGAAACAAGTAACATCTTCTCTCGGAGTTTTTGCTCCGACTTTGGTAGATGATGTCCTACCAGTTGCATTCTGATAAGGCTTCTTCTGACCAGCCCTACCCTTTTCAGTCTTCCCAGCTTGTTTCTGACCAGACCTGATTGGCCCTCCACTTTCCTGTCGGTTCCCTCGACGATTCTTCATGACCTCAACCTCGCGAGACTTCTCAACCAGTTGTTGAAAGACTCTGACTCCCAAAGGTCTGACGGACTCCTCAATTTCATCCCTCAAACCAATCATGAAACGGTTGCAGAGATACCCTTCATCAACTTGTTCTCGGAAGAAGCGAAAGTACTTCGACAGACTCTCCAGCTTGGCTGCATATTCCCCAACAGTCATGCTTCCTTGTTTCAGTCTGAGGAAACGGTTCTCCATATCATCTCTTGCAGTCTCTGGAAAGTACTTGTTCAGAAAAGCTGTTTTGAATGAATCCCAGGTAATAGCCACCTGGTTAGTCGTCATCAACAGCCTGGTGCTCCTCCACCAGTACTCTGCATCCCCTTTCAGCATGAAGGTAGCGAGATTCACCTTCTCTCCATCAGTTGTGTGCAAAGCTTCAAAAATCTTTTCCAGCTCTTGGATCCAAAGATCCGCTTTCTCGGGTTCAACTTCCCCTTCAAACTTTGGCGGGTTCTGCCGATTGAAATCAGTTCTCATCCTGACCTGATCCTGGTTCAGCTCCCGTTCCAACCTCTGCGCCCTTCTGGCATGTTCTTCAGCCTCTCTCTGAGCTTGGGCAGCGGCCATCGTAACACTAGCATTGGCCTGCTGAGCCACCACTTGGGCCAATTGAGCCATGGCCTGAGCGAGCTGAGCGTTAGTTGGGTCCTGTCTAGGAGGCATGATGTCAAACCTGCTTGTTGATAAAAACCACAACCAAACGTCAGTTCCTCAGTCAGAGAGATCATCTAACAGTAAAAACTTTCAACCAAAGCATCATGGCATTGATACTCCACTCCAAATAAGATCACACTTCAAACATCTTAGCAAACAAGTCTACCCAATCCTCACCGCGGAATTTCAAAAACACCTTTCTCAAAAACAAAACACAACGAGTTCGGAAACTCGTAAGCCCAAAACCCTTAGTGCTCTGGTTTCTCAACCGGAGCTCTGATACCACAATGTAACGCCCCGATTTCTCGAGTGTTACTCAGTAACTAATTAACCCATTTTCATAAAGAGTTTTCGTCGATTCACTTATTAATCTTCAATTAATGACAAACCTCTCATTTTACGAAAACTCTTGAAACATAACCTTTCCAAAAACACGCGGAAGTAACCAACATCGTAAAACCTTTTAAATAACCAACTGTAAAGAGTATGAATCAAAGGCCTGAATGAAAATAAAGATTACATCAAAACTTGTTCATTCGAATTTAAGCAATAATATTGTTCGATACCAACACTTCGGAAACTCTCAACCCCAACAGAAAACAAAAGACTCTCAACCAAAACCCTATTCCTTAGCCTCTTCCTCTTCCTCTGAAGTGTAGTCGTCCTCCGGTATTGGCACGTCACGTAGCATCAACTCCCAAGAATGAGTCATCGCCATTATCTTCACGACCATCTACCCCCCCCAAATAAACACATAGCAAACAAGCAGGGTCAGGTCCAACAAAAAGAATGATAATGACAAAATCAACAACAACATATATAATATAAGTACATTATATGTCTTTTATGGGAAAGATTCAGTTACTAACGGAATCTCACTTCACACAACCACCTTTCACCTTGGATCCAACACCATTCGTCCAGCAGACGAACAACACCATGAGCAAAGCTCACAACATCATGGCGTTCCTTGGAACGACCACAGCACACCATGGGTCAGACACCCACAAGTCATAACATCACGGTTCAAACCGCATTCACCCTCGCGTGCAAGTTATCCGTTTTGTCTCTAACGGAACCATTGTTCTCATGGTCCATAGTCCTAACCAAACCTATGTCCAAATTATTCACATTTACTTGCAAGCGAGTTATAAATTCATTCTCTTGGTGTTTAAGGCTCTAATGTCAATCCTAGAGTCTTATGAGTTAATATCGTATCAGATTACAACGTCAAGAAATAACAGTCACACTAGGAGGAATTACAGCTGGGTGAGCGACCTCCTAAACAAGTCACAACTAAACTTCATGCAAAGCATAGAAATAATCAGGGCCTCCCAAATTCACAAATTATTTACAAATTCCAGAGGCTCAGTTTACAGATATCATCATATAAAAATCTCACAAAGGTCCCTAATCACATGTTACTAACATTTCCAACAATTTCTCAAATTTAGTGTTTTTGGACAACAGGTGCAGCGTGTACTAAAACTGGTCTACAGACCGCAATACTTAGCCACAAAATTCACATGATACATGACTGGAAAGATAATTCGAAACTCTACACTTTTATAGTTTATCACTTTTCCATTTGAGATCCAGAATTAGGTGATATTAGGCCTTAAAGCTTGCTGTCCGGTACAGGAAGAACAGCAGGTGCAACAGTCACTAAGATCGACCTCCAGACCTCATTACTAGACCAAAAATTATGTTCTTTATATGCATAGAAAGCCAATTCGAAAATCTACAATTTTCCAGTTTATCCCTTTTTCATTTGAGACCCCGAATTAGGTGTAATTAAGCTCCAAAACTCGCTGTCCAGTACAGGAAACTGGCAGAGATACTTTTGCCTTCAAATTAATTTTTCAACCATTCAAGTCCCAGAGTTTTAAACCATATTCCAGCAGCAAGAACCACATATCATATATCATATATCATGCTTAAATTTCCAGAACCAAGATAACC
This sequence comes from Lotus japonicus, assembly GCF_012489685.1. NCBI lineage: Eukaryota > Viridiplantae > Streptophyta > Magnoliopsida > Fabales > Fabaceae > Lotus > Lotus japonicus. Next base: position 18,320,035 of record NC_080042.1, on the reverse strand, counting down.
ATCAATTCTAGCACAAAAGGCAGATCTAAGCATATAAATCTTCAATCATTTTAATCAAGCAAAGTCATAGAAGAAAACGGTAGTTGTAGTGATGAATAATGGAGAATCATGGCATCAACATTTCATCTCAAATCAGAAGCAAAACATCAAGATCTCAAGGCAGAAAAAAAAAACAGCAAGCATCATGAACACAAAACTCTTGCAAAAGCAATCATGTTCATGACTTTTCTCATAGTAAAACATGGCAAATACCCTAGGCAATCTACCCAATCCTAGGACCAGCCCTTACCTTGGGTTCTTGGTCTGAAAAGAAGAAGAGAGTGAAGTTTGGAAGAACAATCTCTTGCTGTCCAGGTCTCCTTCACCTTCCTTCTCCTTCGCGAAACCCTTCTCTATTCGCGCTCTCTCCCTTGCTCGCGCGCGTGACCGGCGACAATGGTGGTGGCTTGGGCGGCGGCTCCCTTCTCTTCTCTCACACGTTCTCTCTTTGTTTTTCACGTGAAGGTGCTGTAGTGTATCTCTGTTTTCTGATTGTGGAAGAATAGGGTTTCCCCCCTTGGCTAAAATCCCATGCAACCCACAAGTGGGCTAGGGTTTTGTTTTCCACAAGCCCGACCCAAGTCCAACCTTAACCCACCAGTCTAATTACCTAATCAGACCTGAAACTTACTAAAACCTAAGCCCTCAAAGGTAAATTCATAATTAAATTCGGACTTAGAAGAAAAACAATGTAATAATCCCGCTGGCACTGTACAGCCGGAACTACGTTCACTAAAACGGGGATATCTGGAGCTACAGATATCGGATCGACACGAAACCACTTGGAGAATTTTTTAGACTTGAAGGGCTACAACTCTCATGAAGGAAGTTTTCCCAAATGAAGTCGTTAAGACCCTCTAAAAATTCACACAAGTTGACAGTTCTAATCTGCCAATTATCAAACATAGCCAAAAACTTCAATTTTATTCAAACTTCCATAAAATTGTTCCAAATTGAACTTAGGGCCTTACACCGACCGCCCAAACACAAACATGAAATCAAAGCCAAGGCGCTAGGGTCAACTCACGGAAATAAGTAGATATACACTCAACATGTGATATGGGGTATAGATATATGTTGATATAAATATATATAGCAATCCTAGCATGTTATTGGCTCTAACAATGCTTCAATAAATCAAATAGCACACAATTCCAGTCAGAGTGAATGTATGCGTGAAATGCAATCAATATGATCCGGATATATGTGACGCGTTCCCGTTCGCCACAAGTGAAGCATTCCCGTTCTTCACTATGGATGAACCATTCCCGTTATTCATCCTTGGTGAACCATTCCCGTTATTCACCGTATGATGAACCATTCCCGTTATTCATCATTAATGCATTGGTGAACCATTCTCGTTATTCACCATGAGATGCACAGGTGAACCATTCTCGTTATTCACCCGATTGATGCAATATGGTTAGCCAAACATCGAATCGTCCTCACCACATAAGTGTTTAGCTCAAACCCAAACTCAAAACAAACCCAAGAGTTAGTGCCGGTCAATACAACACAACTCGGAGTTAGTGTCGGTCAATACAACACAACTCCAACAACAAGAACCCAGAGGTAGTGTCGGTCAATACAACACATCCCCAACAATAAGAGTACTAAAGTACTCGGGAGTTTAGTGTCGGTCAATACAACACAACTCCAACAATAAAACCCAAGATCAAAGCCCAGAGTCAGTGTCGGTCAATACAACACAACTCAAATAACAAGAGTACTAGAGTACTCGGTGACTTTCAATCATCACCGTAGCTCACCTCAGTGGCTTTCCCCAATTCCAAAACCCACAACAAAAGTCGACTTTTCCCCGTCTTTCGCAATTATTTTCCCCTTTAGTTCTCCTATGATTATTCGTTTAGTAAAAACGTTTCGAATTGGATTAGTCCAATTATGAGTTTATTTCTCAAAGTCTAAGTCTCCCAAAGTCTCTAGTTTTCGAAAGTCTAATCATTCTAAGTTTCCAAAGACCAACCACCCAAAAGAAAGTTCCCGGGGAAAGTCTAAGAATACGAACAAAGGGCTAAGTCTCAAAACTCAAGTTTGAACTTGCCTAGGGTTGTACATCCAACCCGAAATATCAAAGATCACAAGATCGATGAAACCCCACTCCGAAGTCGCGTCAAAGCGCACAATTCATCAACATCTCAACATCACAAGTTATAGGAAACATCATAACCACAGTTCATCAACATAATCAACATCAAAGCAAAGCATAAGTCGAATTCATCGACGCCTATCATGCAGTCATAGCTAAATAGTAAGGTTCCCTAACCTCGAGCTGCTCCAGTCTCGTGGTTAAAGTTCCCTTCACACAATTGCTCTGCAAAACCCAAAGTTCCTTCAACTGAACCTCGGAGAAAACAAAGCATAATCCAAACAAAATCGATTAGTTCGATCGCCATACAACTCATAAACAATAGACAAAGCATTAAAGCTTCAGAATATAACAATCGAGTACGAAAAGACAAGTTTTCGAAAACGAAAACTCCCCCCCATCACTATAAGCTCTCGGCCAAAAAGGAAAAAGGGCTCCGGCTCTTTTTCTTCGATCAAATCTGTTTACAAGGTAGTTTCAGGGTAAAACTAAGGCAAAGAAACTGTCGGAACAATTTTCGGACGATCGGATCAAAATACGGCTGTTCAGGGGCATTTTGGTCCAAAATAAAAGCTCAAAACCTCAAAGTTATCAGTTCGGACAACAAATTTGACAGCAATGATCCTAACGACATCCGTGACAACAAATCCTAAAGGCACGAAGTCAGATTATGACTTTTCGACAGTAAAGTTTCGAAATGTGCGACAAAAAGGGTTTTGAAACAGTTTTTCAGATCCTGGACAACTCGATCACAATCGGCGAATACTGACGGAGGTTTTAAACTCTTGGGCACGTAGAGAACAAAACCCAAGCGAGAAATCAAGAAAAACGGACAGTTTTACAAAAAGCTCAAAACTTTGAGCACAAAAACGACTTCAGAAACGCAGTAGAAACAGTAATCAGAGGTAAGAATCAAGCTAGTTACCTCAGTACCTTGAAGTAGGGACGAACTGCGCGAAGATCGGTCGAGTTTCGGCGAAAATCTCCTCTCCCTTTTCTCTCCTCAATCCGCGGCTCCCTTTGGTGGAAATGTGAGATATTTTGAATTTTTGAGCTATTTATAGGCAGGTGAAATCGCGGGAAAATGAAAATTTCGCGATTCCGTTTTTGCTGTACGTTCACCGATGAATTCTAAGAGAGATTCTGGCGTCAGAATTCCAGAACTCAAAACAAATCTCTAACTTTTGGGGAAAACGATATCTAAAATCCCAAAAGCGGTGTAAGTTAATCTGTCCCGAAAAACTACTTTTTGCTGTGATGGTCAGACGACAAAACTTCCTTCTGAAGAAATATTGTAAACGTCGAAAAAAATCTGGCAACGTGGACGGAAACTTCGTTAGAAGTCCCGAATAGAAAAAGTCTTCATCCAGCGATCGAATCTAGGGTTTCGAAGCAAAGGAATTAGCGTCGTCGGACTTCCGAAAAGTGAATACTATCGTGCGTACAGTCCAGGGTTCAGAAATGAAACGCTGGTCGAAGGAAAAATAAAGAGAATCTTTAAATTTTCCAAGGATTCGAAATCTCACTTAATACGTTGCTCTAAAAGCGAAATTAGCCTATCCTGGACACGCTCGCCATAAGGCAGGTGTGCAGATGACTCGCACTAATTCCTAAAACGACTACGCAACATTCCTCAAGCAATTCCTGAACTTTCTTCTTCATTAATCTTTCTCAAACAGCAAACTCCTGTCATGCTTACACTGATTCTACGCGTGAGTCGGAAATTAACTTGTTCTGTAAATCCAGGTCTTACAATGGTAATGATGGTGATAATGATGATGGTCCTTCTCCTCCAAAGAAAAAGAAGAAGCAAGTCAGAATTGTGGAGAAGCCTACCCGTGTGGAACCTGCTGCTGCAGTCATCAGAATGGAGACTTCTGCCAGAGTGACTCGGTCTGCCGTGCGTTCATCAAGTAAGTTTGTTGTCACTGAATCTGATGATGATTTAAATTCTATTGATGCACTCCCCATCTCTACACTTTTTAACCGCACAGCCACCCAACTCACTCCTATCCTAGAGTCTCAACCAGCTGCCCAAACCACATCTCCACCAAATTCACCAAGGTCTTCATTTTTCCAACCTTCCCAAGAAGAAGCACCTCTGTGGAATATGCTTCAGACTCGACGTCCCTCTAAACCAACCTCTCCCATTACCATTCAATACAACCCACTAACCTCTGAACCCATCATTCTTGAACAACCAGAACTTGAACAACCAGAACCTGAACCCAGAACGTCTGATCACTCTGTTCCCAGAGCATCATAACGTCCTGATCGTAGAACTGCTGATACAGATTCTTCCACTCCCTATACTTCTGTATCCTTTCCTACCAACGTTGCTGACTCCTCACCTTCCAACAACTCTGAGTCACTTCGTAAATTTATGGAAGTTAGGAAAGAAAAAGTGTTTGTAATTCCAGAATACTACCTCACAGTACCAAGCCCTAGAAGATACCCTGGACCTAGACCAGAATGTCTAGTTGACCCAGATGATCCTATCCAGGCTGACCCCTTGCATGAAGCATACCCTTTAGCCCAACAAGTCCAACTAGACCAAGTTCACCAAGAGCCTTTTCAACCAGAACCAGAAAACTCTGTGTCTAACCACTCTTCGGTTAGATCACCACATCCTCAGGTTGAAACCTCTGAGCCAAACCTTGGAACCTCTGAACCACATGTCCAAACCTTTGATATTGGTTCTCCTCAAGGTGCCTCTGAGGCAAACAACAGCAACCACCCAACCTCTCCTGAAACCAACCTCTCCATTGTTCCCTACACATACCTCAGGCCAACCTCTCTCTCTGAGTGCATCAGTGTTTTTAATCATGAAGCTTCACTGATGTTACGCAATGTGCAAGGTCACACTGACCTGAGTGAAAACGCTGACTCTGTTGCTGAAGAATGGAATCGTCTGAGTACTTGGTTAGTTGCTCAGGTTCCTGTTATGATGAGTCATCTCACTGCAGAAAGGGATCAGAGGATTGAGGCTGCTAAGCAGCGGTTTAACAGAAGAGTGGCTCTGCATGAACAACAGCAAAGAACTAAGTTACATGAAGCTGTTGAAGAAGCCAGAAGAAAGAAAGAGCAAGCAGAAGAAGCTGCACGCCAAGCGGCTGTACAAGCTGAAAATGCAAGATTAGAAGCTGCGAGACTTGAAGCTGAAGATGAAGGTCTTAGATGTCAAGCTCTTGCACCAGTGGTCTTCACTCCTGCTGCTTCTGATTCCACTCCAGCTCATCAATCTGCTCAGAATGTTCCCTCTGCCTCTACACAGCCAAGTTCCTCCAGACTTGACATCATGGAACGTTTCAATTCTCATGAGACTCTGCTGGTGGAAATGAAGCAAGTCCTTCAAGAACTTCTGCGTCGCTCTGACAAGCCTTAATTTTAGGATTTCTTTCGTTTTTCTTAACTTACTTTATTTTTATTTCTAATTTATCTGCATTACTTGCTATGTTTTGCTTACTAGTAGTTTATCATTGCATATATATATAAATGACCTTGTGTTTGCAAAATATTTTTCTTTATTCATGATAATTTATGTTTATTACATCATACATTTTGTCCCTAAATCTAGAATGGAGGATCCTTCCTCATTCTTCTGCACTCTTGGCGCTGCTCTACCCTCTCTTTCTCCAGACGATCCAATGAATACTGGATATTGTTGAGTTTGATGTTCAGCTCATCCCTCTCCAGACTATCTTCTGTCGTCTTGAGTCTCTTTTCCATAGCTTCCTTCTCTTCCAAGAAATTCAGTTCCAGCTCGCTGAGTTCCTGAATTTCCTCCACGAAGCCAAGAAATTCTTTCAGATCCTTCTCCAGCTCTGGACAAAGGTCTTCTTTAAGCAGTGTCTTCGTCAACTCTTGGATGGTCTTTGTACCATCAGGATGCCTTATATTGAGGAACATATCTTCCTCAAAAGCCTTCCTTCTGAGCTCTTCCAGTGCAACCATGTATGAAGCCATTTCGTTTTATGGAATTGATCGAGTTGTGAAACTTACTCTCTTCTAAATCTCTTTATATAAGCTTCATTCTCTCCTTGGAAGTTATTGCTCCTACAGTTTCTCGAGGTTAAGTCCTTGGTAACTAAAGCTTCTCTTTACTCCTATGGCCGGTGGTAAACGTTCTTCTTTTGCATTAACTCCCTTCTTTAATTCGCGTAACTCTCATTCCTACATCGTTTATTTCTCCATCTTTTCACTCAGACCTTCTCCAAGGGGGAGTACCTTGTACTTCAAGCTGAGTTTTTCACACCCCATACTTTTTGCTTATGACAAAAAGGGGGAGTACACCTAGTTTTTGATGTGTAAGTGTGATTTATTTTGGAGAATTTAAGAGTTCCACCTTTATGACCATAGATGTGTCACTGGGCAAATACAAGGAATACATTTCACTTCTTCTGAAGTGATTTCATTTGACTCTGATACCACTTATCGTTGACTCTGAATACTTATGCGCTCTGATTATTCTATTTCATCTATGTTATGCGCCTTCACTCTGAACTCTTACATTATTTAGCTCAGAATCTAGACATTTCTAACGTTTTCATTAAGTCTTAGATTCAGGGGGAGCTATGCTCAGAATCAAGCTGTGACTTGGATTCAGAATGAGTAAAATAAACTATTCACATCAGGATAAGTCTTATTCTATCTCTCTAAACTCTGAGTGAATTCAGTTTATTGTTTAAGAATTGTTCATCAAAATACTCGGTTTTGTCATCATCAAAAAGGGGGAGATTGTAAGATCAAGTTTTGATCGAGTAGTACAACTCTATGTTTTGATGATTACAAGTTAACATTTTAGTATGAACAATTATGGTACTCTAACGTGTTTTTCTGAGTGTGCTATTTACAGGCTCTGACCTCAATTCAATCTCACACAAATCAGAAGCACTGTGCATAAAGAGCGACCCAAGTAACGCTTTCGCAACATCTATGTTCACTCTGAACAGTAGAAAACGCTTCAGAAGATCTGAAGTCACACAAGCTCTGATATGGACTCAGTCACTTGAAGTTCTGAAGATCCAGACGTTCTGACAACCAAGAAACTCTGAAGGTTCAGATGTTCTGATGGTGTAGAAGACTCTGAAGATCCAGAAGCTGAAAAGTGGAAACCCTGATGTCCAGAAGCAAGATGACTCTGAAGACCATGTACTTCCCTCTGAGTTCAGAATCAGAAGATACAACGGTCAGAGGATCTGTGCTTCCCTCTGACTCTGATCCACTGGCTTCACAAGTTCCAACATGAAGCATTCCCCTGATCAGAAGTCTGCTAGGTTTAAAGGTCAAGTCATTATCCAAGTACAAAAGCAAATGTATTATCCTGACGACCTACCTAACACTCTCAGCCACAACAGAAGCTGGAATTTCCAGAACTGCCCTCCAACGGTAGCATTCCCATGCAGCGTTCAACCCCTAATCCTTGGAGTATAAATAGAGGCTGAAGATTGAAAGATGCGGTTGGAAGAATTACACACGCGCAAGCTATATTCAAAACCTTCTAAGCATTCTTTCATCTGAAATCATTGTGTTTACTATTAGCTTTTCAGAAGCAAATTCTTTGTAAACATTCTTTCTTAAACAGTTGTTTAGTTACCTTTAGGAGATCAAGTTTGATCGGATCCTAGAGAAGACTAAGAGAGTGAATCTTAGTGTGAGCTAAGTCAGTGTAATTGTTAGTCACTTGTAGGTTTCAAGTGCAGTTGTAACATTTACCTCATTAGTGGATTGCCTTCATTCTAAGAAGGAAGAAATAACCTTAACGGGTGGACTGGATTAGCTTGAGGGATTTATCAAGTGAACCAGGATAAAATCCTTGTGTGCTTTTCTATCTCTTATCTTAAGCACTTTGTTCTCTAAAGATTTGTTAAAATCTTTAAGGTGGAAGTTTTATTAAGGGTGTACGATACCTCCGACCATATAGAGCTTCGTAGGGTGCCAAAAACCTCATGTCTGTGGACGATAAGCGGAGCTCAACCTCAGCTTGGTTCCCAATGCTTGTTGTCAAGCTCCCAGAAACGTTAAGTAAATCACGGGTATCTGTCTGACACAATGTTGGACAGTTCTCCGTGTAGACGCACTATCTCAGCTATGTAAATCTCCGCCAGCTTCTCCACCTTGTAACTTAAATTGATTGGTACAAAGTGAGCAGTCTTCGTCAACCGATCAACTACCACCCATATCGCATCGAACCTCTTCCGGGTTAGCGGTAATGCCGTCACGAAGTCCATGGATATGCTATCCCACTTCCACTATAGAACATCCAAAGATTTCAATTTCCCCGCAGGCTTTTGGGGTTCCACCTTCGCCTTTTGACCTGTCAAGCACGTCGATACATATTCAGCTACTTGCTGCTTCATCCCAAGCCACCAGAAATGAAGTTTCAAGTCTTGATACATCTTCATAATTCTCGGATGAATGCTCAGTCAGCTCTTATGTCCTTCATCCAAGATTAGCTTCCTCATTTCTGCATCGTTCGGTACGCAAACTCGCCCCTTGCAACGCAGTATACCATCGTTTCCTACTCTACACCTGTTTAAGATGTTAGTTTTCTAGAGACTAAGCTCTGATGCCAGTTGAGATGAAAATAAGTAACACAAGAAAGGGGGGTTTGAATTGTGTACTTGAAATTTACGTTTTAAAACTTTGTTTTATGAAAAGAATATAAGTTCTTTTGTGAAAACGTTTAAGTATTACTTTTCGTAAACTGTTCAGTGCAGCGGAAGTAAAACAGTAAATAAGACAGAACGATCAGCACATAGAGATTTAAAATGGTTCACCCTAAACGATTGGGCTACGTCCAGTACTTGGCCACCACCAAGATTTTCACTAGCAAGTGTCAAGGACTTCTCCAATACAAGTATTCGACACGACTTCTCCAAGTATTATCACGGACTTCTCCAAGTATTCTACAGGACTCCTCCTACAAGTATTGTTCAGGACTTCTCCAAAATCTTACAATGATTTGAATCACTCTACAGGGTTTCTCCTCTTTCAAGAGTAGTGGTAGAGAATTCATGGCACTGGAACTCTAAGTGTTTGGGTTAAGATTTGACTTTGGATCACTTATGAGTTCTAACAAAAGTGTAAAGAGAATAAAGAGATATGACTCTTTTAAGGTACGAGGTTTTCTCTTTCACTTGCAGAAGTAATGGCTTGTGTTTGACACTTAAGAATTTCTGCTTGAGCTTTGAATGCTTTTGAGAAGTTTGGAATGAATGCTTGAATGCCTGTATTCTCGGAGTTGATTCTCTCTTTCTTCAGATCTTCAAGAGTGTCTTAAATACTTGCTTGCTAGTGTTGTAGCCGTTGAGAGATGAGATCCAACCGTTGTATTAGCCGTTGTGAAGTAAGATCGAACCGTTGATTCAAAAGGCTTGGTTGGTAGCTTCATTAAATGTTGATTCAGAAGAAAGTCTATCCTTTAGCTATAAAGATGATTTGTCAGCTAGTAGGTGGTGATAGACTTTGGGCTACTTTTCAGACATGAGACAATTTGGCAATTTGATGTTGACGGCTTGTACTTTTCCTTGTTGGTCAGCGTGCTTTTTGCTGAAGTAAATTGTCTTCACGCGATCTGGTTTGAATACAAGTTGATTAGTTGTCTTTTGATCTGAATATTGGACAACCGGTTGTAATCAAACTAAGACTTTGGCGCTCAAAAATTGTCTTTGATAAATCTGAATGACGACGTGACATTGAACGGTCAAAGACTTGAGGCTGGATAAAAGTTGGTTCTCCTATGCATAACTGTTTTGTAAAAACAAGACTCTTCTTCTATCTGATATCTCTTTCCTTTTTGAAGTGATAGAACGTTGAAGCGTATAGCATTCTTTTGAGTTTCTCCAGAAATCAGAAATCTTAACGAGTTTAATTTCCAGCGAAACTTCTTGTATAAAATTGTTATGATCAAAATAAGATTTTAAAACGTTATGATGCGTTTGAACTTAACAATCCCCATAGAGAGAACCACACAAAAAGCTTAAGGTCGGGAACCTACCCTGCCCCAAAATGAGAACATGACAATCAGAGCTATGACACTACTCCTACTCTAACCTCCCTTGAGAAGCGTATCTCAACACTCCTCATCCAAAGCGCTAGCATAGTCGGTGTTTAAATTAGAATCCAGAACGATCAGCTCCCTGTCCACGTCGATGATCTCCCTCTCTACCGACCGAGTCTCAATCCTAGAGACATCCATCTCCGCGTCCACCACACAGACGAAAACGTCCTCCTCCATCATGTGCACCAACGGCACAACACGATAACCACGAGAGGAAGCCGAAGTCCTCAAGCGAAGGGTGGTAGCAATGATAAGCTTCTCCACCGGCACAGCAAGTCTGGAACTCGGTCCGGTGTCAGCACGGTCAGCAATGGTGGGAGAGACTCGATCCCGAAGATGCTCCTCCAACAGACTCCCCCTCTGAGGGGTCCTCGTCGTCAGACGACGGCGGTGGTAGCTCTACTGTACCGGGTCCGCAATGCACGCCAGGCGGTAGGTTAAAGCTAACAGAATACTGTCTCAAGACTCCCTTCGTCAAGTGCCCAAACTCGCTAACCCTGTCCTCCATTATTCTCCCCTAATATATAGCTCGGTGACTAGGGGGTCAATCACCCACGAGTCGGGGATGTCCTGGTCGATCATCTCATATCGAGTCCCCCCCAAGGGGTGGATCATCGTAAAGCTGTCTGCCATGGACATTTGACAACAGGCGTGTCGCCCAAACAGAAACAGCAGCCACAAAGGTCAACTCAAAGAGATACATAAATAATACACATAACAAATATAGTGCACGGGGATAGCTCCTAGGGTTCAGTAAGCTTATTATAGCATGTAGGTAGCATATCCTCCAATGAATCATGAATGACAATTTATCAATTATCTAGTAAGATAACAAATATCAATCACATTCAACAATTAGGTCAGCATGTATGATGAGATGCAATGACATGCTTCAAAAGAATGCTCCGGATAGATGGGCACCAACCAGTCAGTCCTAACACTGGCCTAGTGTTTAACCATTTTTCGCTCGGGCGTCTCTTATACCAAATAAATGTAGTCAGATTAGTCGTAACCCGCAGGTCTTCCATGTATGTTTGCTACTAAGAAGTACACGCAGTGTTTTTATGTGAAAATCCGGGTCTTATGCAATTTTGGAATCCACTGAGGTCCGGCATCCCACCGTGTATAAACCTCAAAATGTATGAATGATGCAATATGATTAGCCAAACAACGTCTCCGACCTCACACGTCACGTCGTCACGTGTTCTAGCTAACTTATTGTCTCTAAAAAGAATACCCTAAGGTAAATGTCGATTCTGCGACAAAAGACAATTAATTATAAAAAGAGTGTATTCACTCGTGATGACTTCTCGAATCACCCGACTCATCTAATTCTGATGGTCAAAAACTGCTCAGCGAGCAAAGAGTACCAATGTACTTGGAACTTATAGTTCCCCGGCTTATCTTTTAGATAGTCAAACAATAAACTGCTCATCGAGCGAAGAGTACCAATGTACTTGGAAACTTATAGTTCCCCGGCTTATCTTTTAGATAGCCAAACAATAAAACTGCTCATCAAGCAAAAGAGTATCAACATACTTAGAAACTTATTAGTTTCCCCAAAAATTGGATTCGGCGACACTTCTCATTTTCCAAAACTAATATCCAAGCCCTAAGCTTTCATCTGAGATTGTTATCGTTATTTAAAGGGTTCAGAGGTTGTTTAGTGTATTATGAATTTTTCTTGTAAAATAGTTTCAATTTAGGTTTGTGTCTAATCTTAAGAGTTTAAAAGATCTCATCATCCCAAGTAACTCTCAGAGAAGGTCTCGATCCACTAAAACAATAATAGGGGCCCGAAACTCGGTTCGTCCTGTCAAACTTTCCCAAAATCTCATCATGAGTATGGCATAACTGCCCATTTTTATCACTCTCACGTTTAACAGATATATGTATAGTTGTACAACCAAGTTAGTACAATCCAACAATCATGGCACATATATCAACACATCCTAAGATTAACCATTTAGCACATAGCATATAAATCAATCAACAACAATCAAGCCATAAATAAATCTCAATCACCAATGTCAGCCGAAGCCCCAAAAAATGGAGACACACGTCTCATTTAGTTCACTCGGCCGAAGCCTCCAGAAAACATTTTCCAGCACAATCAACAATCATGAGCATAAACAATAAATCAAGTCGAATTCGTCGACACCTAAAGCATTAGATAGTAATCAGTGAGTTGCCCTCACCTCTAATTCGTCTAGTGTGTTCCCGTAAAGTTCCTTCACACTCCTCTCCTTTCGCTCCAAGTAATTCTCCAAACGAACATTTGAGCAAAAATCACAGAATTCATTCAATCACAACAAGTCAGAACTAACTGAATAAGATTTACTAACGATAGACAAAGTAATATAAGCTCCAGAGTACGACAAACTAACGCGATACAACGAGTTTTCGCAAAAGAGAAAATTCTCCTCCCCTAAAGGGGTGCTCTCGGCCATGCACTATTTTTAGTGTACCGGCACTTTTTCTTCTATCAAACTTGATTCCTTGGTTATCATTAGTCGTAACTAGAGTAGATTAAAGCTCATAAGAATTATCGGATCGAAAACTGAAACAGGGGTATTTTGGTCAGTGTTTTTAGCTCAGAAATCCAAAGTTGGAATTTCGAAAAGAAAAAAAAAATTGATGGGGTCGTCCCTAACGACGTTCATGACAACTAATCCTACTGGCGCTAAGCTCAGTGGAGAGTTTTTAGTACAAAGAGCGAAACTTTAGTCGGAAAATGGGTATTGACACTGAATTGAAGCTCTTCGACGATTTGGCGAGATTCAACGAAATACAATCTGATAATCATGCTCTTGGGTTAGTAGAGAAGAGGTTTTGACAGAGAAATCAAGTTATTTGGACAGTTTTACAAAAAGCTCATAACTTTGAGCACAGAAAGACATAGAGAAAAGCGACAAAATTTACGATCAGAGGTAAGGAATAGCATCAATACCTCAAGGTCTACGCGTAGCAACGAACAGAGCGACGATCAGGCAAGAAACGGCGAAAGTCTCTCCTCCCTTTCTCCTCTCCAAGCTCGGGGGTTCTATGGGGGTGTTGGGGTTTGAATTTTGATTTCTCACCTATTTATAGGTGAGGGAAAATGCGGGAAAATGATTATTTCGCAATTCCGATTTTTCCTGCGCGTTCCTCTGTGAATGCTAAGATAGATTCTGGCGATAGAATTTCAGAACTCGAAACAGGTTTCTTGGAATTAAAGCAAACGATCGAATGTCAGTATGAATCGATTTAACCCGAAAAACTACTTTTTGCAGTTGGTGTCGGATGAGAAAACTTCCTTCTGAAGAAAGATTAGAAACATCGAAAGAAATCGATACTCATGGGTGAAATCTTCGTTTGAAGCTCCGGATAGAAAAATTCTTCATTGACAGTTTATTTTAAGGTTCTTGAGCTATCAAGAACTTAGTTTATGTAAACTTCCGAGAATTGGAATCGGTCGTTTGTACATTACAGGGTTTCGTGTCGAAACACTTTTCATGGAAAGGAATAAAAGAAACTCTTATATTCCTCTGAAGATTTTTGAATTTCGTTTCTACAGTGCTTTAAGAGCAGATTAGTCATATACTAACGCCCTTGCCCTAGGCATAAGCGAATAAGACTCGCGCTATAACTTATGTCGACTTTAATATTATTCTTAGTCTTTTCCTGAACTTTCTCCTACATAAATTTATTCCATTCGGTACACACTTGTTCAGGTTTCCTTCACGTTACATCGAAACCTAATGGTGAATAGGAATTTCATTAATTTATTCTAAGCTTAAAAACTTGGGTCTCAACACTTTTAGAGAGAAAAGTTGATTTAGTGGTTTTCTCTTTGTTCTTCTTCCTATATCTTAGATTGATCACCTAGGGTATTTTGCTTGATTCGACTTGTGAGCAAAAGCTACAATGTTTTGAGTCCGAACTAGATTTAATCACCTAATAATCCTAATTGTTTGACATAGATGAGTTAGGTTTGTTAGTCACTTAAACACCTAAACTTAATTGTAACTATTTTTCTTAATCATGTGATACATCAATATTTAGGATTAGAGAGTTATTATTATCCACTCATGAGAGACATCAATGAAGTAGAGTTGAACTGGTGTAGATGAATCATATTCGTAGGCTTGGTTTATATTTGAATCACTTGAACGGAAAAAGGTCAAACAATGAAATCTAATCCCAACAAATTCTCATACTTGGTGTTTCTCTATTAGTTTACTTGCTTTTCATTTATTTTCAGGTTCAAACAAATAATCAATTTCTTTGTGAAACTATCATTTAAGTTTGTTAACTATTGAATAGTATATGTATTACACCTCCTTGTGAATACAACAAAACCCTTTACTATACTACAATTGATTCTTGAGAAATTCGAGCGTAGAGCAGTAAAAAAATCTTTCATAATAAACAATTAATTTAGGACAGTGTATTGAGATTATTTTCCATCTCAAAGTTCCCACCTGCCGAGTCTTGTTTGGTTTCATACAGGATTGTAGTCAAACTTGCTCTTTTTTTTTTACTTTTTTATTTAGCCCAAAAGGGTATTCAACAAAATAATTTGCCCAAAAGGGTCATTCTCCAACCTTATCTTCAGGATATTTCCATGTCTTTTCTTTCGGTTGTTAAGGCAAACAATGTAATTTGGCAACATTGAAGAGTTTCTATACTAAGCAATATGCATCCTAGAAGTTTGTCCAGATGGACAATGATGCCGTCACCTATATTTCTTCATCCACCATCTTCGATGAACAACATTAATCCCACTCACAATATTCTGAGCTTGTGTTGTGCCTCAAAAGACATGAACTTGAGCAACCAAAAAGGTACAAGCCTTTGGTGTGCAGCAAGGAGGCAAGTTAGATTCCAGGATGATGATGAGTATGGGCACAATGAGGAGATTGCTCAGTTGGAGTTCTATTCTCAATCAGCAAGAGGGGAAGCAATCCTTGTTCATGCACTTGTGGACCAGGAGGAAGTAGATGTGCTTATCTTCAAGGTCAGTTTGTCATCTGCTAATAATTGTTTTCAGAATCCTGAACCGATTTTTATCCCAAATAAAAAAAAAATTATTCATTTTTTATTCTGAAATATGTGTTAACATCTATTTGCACTAGAAACCACGGTGTCCAATAGATTTGGATAATGAGTGTAGAAAACCAAAACAAACAAATTATTTGAAACAACCGAGCGCAAAACATTTGTGAACCTTCCATTCTTGGTCTTATAGTTTTTCCAAATTTTTGTTTCACAAGTTGTTTGCTGAATTACTTTAAGAAGATGTTTCTTCAGAGAAATTTAATTAGACACAATATATTTCAGGGGTTCTCTTCATGCTTGAGCTATAGTACATCCCCTGACCCAACAAGAAGCATTCTTCCAGCCAGGGCAGTGATAATGTCCATCGATAGAATCAAAGGGCCTTTTGACCCTGCCAATATAGTGTATCTGCAGAAGGACGTGCCGTGGGAAGAATTCAAGACAAATCTTCTCTCTAAATTAGATAGCATGTGATTTACTTCTTCTAATATTTTTTATTTAAAAAAATGATTTTTCTTCTAGACCTTTATGGCTCTATTTCATTTTGGTAGCTTCCAGAGGCGAGATAAATGGATTTGTTTCCTCTCCTTATTTTTAATAACAAATCACGGCCTTATTAGAAAGAATTAGGGCTAGATATTGACTGGCCCCAAAAAAAAAATTGGAGTGTCTTAGTTTAATCCCTCAATTATAGAAATAAGTAGGATCAGCCAAATGAACTACATTGGGAACAAGGATAACCACCACCCCCAAATTTCCTTTCCTAGTGTTTGAAGAGTAGATCAGCCACCAGTGCACCACCCTTTTGGGGTTCTTCCTCCTCTATGAAAGGCTTCTTCTTCTCGTAGGTATGTGTTTCCTCCTGCAATATGTGGGTTCCCTTCTATATTAGGTGAATTTGTTATCCAAGTAAGTGGGTTTTCCCTTCATTTTAGTGTAGTTTCTTCTCATTCCTTCCATGTCTTGGCCATCTACTAGGCACTGCCTCCGTCGTCGCATTCCAACGATCCTATTTTTCGTCGCTTCGTCGTTGTTCCGCCAGTTCCTCGTTGCCGCTTCATTAGCACCTCGTCGACAATGTTGTTGTGCCCACTCATTCCATCAGTTGCCTCCTCCTTTGCTCCAATATTATTGTGGCCAAGTTCACTACTTCATTGTGTTCACCTCCACCCCTACTGCCTTCATCCCATATATATCTAAATTTTCTTCTACTGATTTTGGGTTCTATATAAGACTGCCCTTTCTCTCATAATTCCAATGATGTCGTTCTTACCTCACCTTGGTGCAGCTGAAGCCGCCCTATTGGCTTCCTCCATTGTTGCATTACTAGCAACCCCAGCAGAGCCGATTGAGTTGTTTTATTTGGAGCGCTGAATAGAAAGGAAAGAAAAATAAGCTCATTTCCACTCATATTATATCAGTTCGTTAGTTTTTTACTTTAGGGGGTTTACGATTTTATGTATGGCTTTTGGATTTTTACATCATGTATTATGCATCAACTTAATTGTATATTTTAATGTGCATTCTTGTGCTTTAGTCTATTATCTCGGTGCATTGTTGAATCGCTACTTAAAACTGGAGTGCCACATGAAAATATATTCGATTAATCTAAACATCGGTTGGAAGGTGAAAAGATATTTGATATAGTCATTTCAAGAATTAAAATTAATCAGCTTTTTCATTATGAAGGATTAATTTAATGTAATTTTTGGATTTCCAACTCTCATGAATGAAAAAATATCATTGATCAGTCCCCAACCGCATAGTGCGCTGATTGTGAGGTGAGTTAGTCTCACAACTGTTTAGATTCATGATTGGCCCAAGGTAGATGCGCATGACGAGGCATGATGATTTATAAATAATATTTTTAAAAGAAAAAAAATAAAAATAAGGCGCTTTTAATCCCTCAAATTGTAAAAGAAAATCAAATTAGGTTCTTGAAAAATTTTAGCATCAAATGTTGTCTCTGAATCTTTTTAAAATCAAATTAGGTCCAAAGCGTGTTTTAGTCTAATGTGGCCTGATTTTTTCCTATTATCACCTCCACATCATCTCACTTATTCCACATGGAATGTTTAAAATCCTACACAGTATTTTAATTTTATTACCTACATGTTGAACTCAGGGGCGGACCCACAGCAAAGCTCAAGCGGGTTCAGATGAACCCCCTGAAAAAAAAAATCTACTTACCCCCTTGTAATAATATTGTTTTGAACCCCCTGAGATTTTATATTTGCACCCAGACCCCCAACTTACTCCTCTCTCTCACACACTCTGATACTCACGCTCTCACCCTCTCACAAAACCCTCACCCTCTTACACCCTCATCACGGCACGGCGGCACCACCACCGGCCACCACAACGCCACCACCAGTCCAGTTCTCCTTTCTCTTCTAAAGCTTGATTTTCCCAAGCAAACATGAATCTGATTTTCCCTAAAACTGAAATCCCTAATCCTAAATCCTAAAATTGCCATACTCACTCAGTCATAGAGTCTCCACCTTGGCTTGTAATTCTAAATCATACTAGTACTTTTACCCCGTGCGCTGCACGGTGAAGTTTACTATTCAATTTAATTTATAAATCAATAATTTGATAAAAATAATAATAATAATAATAATAATAATAATAATAATAATAATTAGGAGGTTGTCTAAATGACACATGAGAAATTTTGGGTTAAATAACTCATCGTCCAATCACATCAAAGATAAGTGAGTTGGGATTTTTATAGTTTATTTATTAATTTATTTATAAAAAATTATATTAATCAATTGAGTTGTGGGTTAGAAACCCACATGAGTTATTTAGACAATTCCTAAACACTAAATTTTAATGTTTCATAACCAAATTAACCCATATAAAAATTTCAGGAGAAGGAATTAATTAGCAAAAACATTCAATTCTAGTTTGCTAACCCCTATCTTGCATTTGGATATTGTTCTTGTAACTGATACATGTATAAGTATATTAATTTAGAAAAAATTAACATAAAAAATTCTTATAAATCTCACTTTCCAAGTTGTTATAAATCTCACTTTATAAGAAATTAAATCAGGAAAGTGAATAAATTCTTTTACTAATTTATTGCTTTTAACTACTTTCCTTAGTCTAAGAGAATTAGGAAAAATATATAGAACAGAGGATATATATATATATATATATATATATATATATATATTAAATTAGTAGTTTTTAATCTCCGTAAGATAAGTTTTCACTTTCAAAATATTATACTTTTAGATTTACTAAAATTTACTCTTTTATATTTTAAAAAACAACAAAAATTTAAACTTAAAAAGTTTTGTGATGGTTCCACGACGCGAAAGTATTTTACCCCTCAATAATACTGAACCAAACTATATTATTATATTGCACCTTTTCAATCCATGAAAAAAACACATACATCAAAATGTAAAAATAAAATCCATTGCCAATCCAATATTTTCCTCAAACCCAGTCCATTGCTGCTTTTTCTGATATGCGTTATCGGGTTCCCAATTATTTGGAGCATCCCAAATTTCATTGAATATGTTAAAAGTGTAATCATTTTACATGCAACACAGAAGAGATTGGAGAATGAAAAAACAAAGAATGGATTCTTTTCTCCCAACTTTTCATTATGCCATGCCAAATAATCCAATGCATTGCTCATTGGATGATAAGCCTGCAAATCATTATAAGAATGATAAGACAAAAATTTAAAACTTTACTTCCTTAATGATGCAAATTATAATAAATTACAGAAGACATTTTATAGCATAGTTGGATAGTGAAAAAAAAAATATCTATTCTACATAATTCTGCACCAAACCCAGTTGATTCAATTAGAGATGAAAGCAGTTCTACAAAGCTCAATGATATAACGGTAGAAGTTACATGAAAAAGAGACCATGAGAAAGAAAATCAAACATGATCAGTAGGATCATTCTATCATGGATCAGGAATCCCAAGACTCTTATTTGCAACTTTATTTGAAGTACATGTCACAATCAATACATTGAGATCCAAACAAAACCAATTCACTAAAGCCAAAAACCTATCCTGTGGATTCCTAGCTAGTACTTTGCACCATTAGCAAATCAACTAAAAATAAGTAAATTGCCCAGTCTTTTTGCAGAAGAAAACTAAACTAAAAATTTGATCCAAAGCTAAACTCTAGTGTGAGAAGCCTAGGGGAAACCGTCATACCATTTCCTTGAAGACCATCACACATAATGGAAGCCCCCAAAATTTGATTTTTTCTTGTTAGTGTGTCTCTCTCCTCAGTTACAAAACAGTTATGTCATGGAAATGGTTTATCAAGTAAGCATTACCAAAATTCTTCAATGTGTGCAGATGAGAGCTCTTCACCTATTTCTGATCTCACATATGTAAACATGCTTGCAAAAAACCTAAAAATTGCTGAAAGAAGATGTTCAACTTGAATGAAACACAACAACCTCATAACTTGAATAAAATTAATATCCCTGAATCTAAATTGCATGTCTAGTTTTTAGACTTGAATGTTCTGGATTGAAGCTTTGTTGAAGAGAGCTGAATTTGTCTTACACATTTAAAAACCTCCTTATTGAATAGGTAATTCAATAGTACAGATAAAATTAATATCCCCTGAATCTAGATCAACACAACATCACTGACATATAACAAAAATATATTTTTTCAATGTACTCGATAACACTACCAAGACCGATATAACAACCACACACTAAAGCATGATTTTCCAAAGACTAAATGATCATAATGAAACAACGAAAAAGCATCATATTGAGGCCCAGATTGAGATGGTAGTCCTGTTTGTCAATCAATCAAGCAGGACAAAGAGCACCTTCTATGTAGTTCCAAAACTTGAAGGACTTTGGGGACACAGCTTTGGTTTTCTACAATTGACAACCTGTTAAAGCTAATTTAGACAGTTAAGAACCTTTAGAACAAAGCTACTTCAATTGGTAATATGAGCTTGGCAAAAACCAAAAGTTTGGGTGATTGAAGTGTATTTTCTTAGAAAATTTGTAGAGCAAAACTGCTTTGTTATCAGTGAAAAACACAAGCATGATACAATATTGAACTTGACCTGATAAAGAGATTGAAAATGGTACTTCATAAAAACCTGGACAGTCAAAGTTTCAAAAGTACTCCCTCCGGTACTATTTATAAGCATGAAAGAGAAGAAAAATCTTGGTCCTTTTTATAAGAACCAAATGAAAGTTTGAGTTATATTAATTATTTTTTTCCAATGATGCCCTTATTAATTCTAACTTGTAAAATGTGTTTCATTAATTATTCTCTCTCTTTCCCACTTTCCACTACTAATAACAGGGTAATTTTGGAAGTTTATTTTGATTCAAGACAAATTTAATGCATTTTATCTAGTTTTACTACATTTCTTAAACTCTGTAAAAAAAAATTGTTGCTTATAAATAGGACCAGAGGGAGTAGATGAAACCAACATAAGATAAATGTCACTTATCATAAAAGCCTATCAAATCCTAATTTATTTCTACTTCTAACATCCTAACAGGTAATTTTTAGCTGCAAGCCTTATCACATAAGGATACATACCTCATAGTATTCCATTCTGTTTGACACGACAAAGAAACATAATCTTCCATATTTACCAAAAATATTCCAGAACCCAAATATTAAGCAGTGAAAAACTGACTTCTAAACACAACTTAATAAGCGAAATACTCAGATCTAAAATATAAAATGAATGGGATATTCAGATCTAAAATGACTCAACATATCAAAGATTCTAATCCAAGCTTAGTGGAATCACCACCCGCAACAATGGAAATCAGATGTATTATTTTTCTGGACTTAAGTGCTTAGAAACAAAGCTAACATAAAAGGAGATTTACAATAGACTGAAAAATTAAGACAGTTGGCAATCCTTCTATGTAATGGCCTACAATTTAATATTAATAACCATCTAACTTACACTTAATGGCCTACAAATGCAAAAATTCTTATAAACTCTTCAAATTGGAGGAGATATTAAATATTAATGGTTGTTTTGGTCAGCACCTATCATCTACCTTTTCAAATCAGATTATACATCTCATGTTTTACTGATATGAAAGTGGCCAAAAGCAACCCATTCAAAAAAAAAAAGACATTATAGTAAAAATTGAGCCACAAAAACATTAAAAATAAGTTGTACAATTTAAAGAAGACATATAACAGTCAAAATCAAGTACATTTTCCCGTTATGAATCACTGAAGAGTATAGATTGAGGAAATTTTCAATTTTTATTACCTATAACAGTTGTTTACTTGTTGATGATGTATTTCCAACTTCCGTGTGAACCTGCTTCATAGAAAAGATAAAACAATTACTTAAATAAATAAGAAGAAATTGGGGAAAGGACCTCTTGTTTCTCCAGCCTTAAAAAACACCAAGAAATAACCGATTATTATAAAGAAGAACCAAATGTTCGATATTAAATTCATTCGAACACAAATTTGTTACAAAATCAGTAAAACATGGGTTCTACAGAGAGATAGATAGATGAAAAGGAATCAAATGAGGAAAACGCTAGAAAAGTAAGGGGGGAGGGGAGGGGAGAGAGGATTACTTAAGAGCAGAGGGCATCTTGGAATCAATCCGAAGGAGGCGGTGGCGGTGGGGATCGCAGGGATACAGAAAAGACAAAAAATCAGATTTTTTTATTTTGAGAGTCAAGTTTAAAACAGAGATATTTGCAAATCCATAATATATACATTCAAGGGTTTTTCTAGGTCCAATCATCGCCTACATGGCATTTCATGATTGGCTAATTCCATTAAAAATCTTACATGGCAATCATTCCTCCTTTCCTCTTAATGTACACCCTTCTCCTTAACCTACACCCCTCTCTTTTTAAAGTCTTATATAAGACTCTTATTCTTCATTCATCTCTCTATTATTTGGATTTCTCCTAAACCTACACTGCTCCTTCACCATCTCGTGCGTTTTTTGTTTTTAGCCTTCCTACATGGCTTCAAGATCTCCTTTCGTTGTTCTTCATGACTTTACAAAGGTATCTACTTTTTCTCAAATCAAATCAATTTTTCATGTCTTTGGTGTGTGTTAGTGTAATCTAATCTCAATCCTTCAATATTCATGTTTTATTAACCCTAATATTGTTTTTAGCCTTGATACTTCAAGGATATATTATTATTATTGATCCCGTGAGTGTTCATAGCACAATTGAATTTCACCATCAAAATGGTGAATGCCGCTTGACTAATGGTTGGATAGGTCTACGATGGCTATACAACTTTGATACCCTAAATTGTTGGTTTCTTTTCAAAAAAAATGGAAAATGTTAACGTTTTTTATCTTTCAATTTGGAAAGAAGATTTTACTCATATCAAGTATCGAGGCCTCTCTATGGTTACACATGAACACGGCCTTGACTTCTTGCGGGTTTTGGTCCCGGTCACTGATACTAGGGATCGTCCATATTTTTGGAAAAATAGATCTGGATCTCAGGTGGTTGTTTTTTACTAACGAAAACATCCACAGTTGGTACTGACCCTCACTGCATGTCAATGTGCACAAGACGAATTGGTTAGTTTAATTTTCGTATTCCTTTATTTTTTTAACTTCAATGTGTTTTATTATGATTTTTACAATTTCATAAGTGTTTTCGCATTTTTTTTCAGCTATTACCTTCTCAGATCGTTCCATTCTTTTTAAGTTTTGGAACATCTCCGGTACAACTTCATACTGGTGTAATAGATGACATCCCCTGCAACTTGCTTTCGTCAAAACCTACTGATGCACGTATAGGATATGGTTGGAGAAAATTCTGCAAATTAATGGAAATTAGAGGGAGTGACATAGTTTGTTTTAGGTTTGTTTTAGGTTTGAAAGAATAGCAAATAGAATTATTGAAGTTAAGGTGGTGTATGAAAATATTTAATCAGTTGTTGTTTTTTCTTGGGTATCTTTTCGTTGTTTTGTTTTTCTCAATCTAAATGAGAGGATTGTTCTCATGATTTACTTTATTTATCAAATAAAAACCAAGATTAATTGTTATTTTTTCATTATGGAATTGTTATCATGATTTACTTTGTTTTTCCTTTGTTTTACACATACAATTTTTTCCTTGCCTTCATCACTAAAATCATAAAAGACATTAAATGCTTTATGAAATAAATGTTATTTTCGTTTTTTTTTAAATAAGGAAATTTAAAATAATTAAATAAATTTTAATGCATTGACAATTAATTTAAGGAAAATATTTTTAAAATTAATTGTTTATTTTCTTCAAATTACTTATATAAACCACTTAATTATATTAATTTCCTTATTTAAAATCATAAAAGACATTAAATGATTTATGAAATAAATGCTATTTTCGTTTTTTTTAAATAGGAAATTTAAAATAATTTAATAAATTTTAATGCATTGACTATTTATTTATGAAAAATATTCTCGAAATTAATTATTTATTTCCTTTAATTTCCTTATATAAACCACATAATTATATTAATTTCCTTATTTAAAATCATAAAAGACATTAAATGCTTTATGAAATAAATGTTATTTTCATTTTTTTATAAGGAAATTTAAAATGAGATTAATGGATATGCACTGTCAGTGTAAAGAAGTTTTACACTGACGTCCAATCACATTATGACACATAAGACTAAGTAGTTACAAATCTTTTTAATTTTAATTAGTAAATTAATAAATTGGTGATGTGGCGGAAATCAATTGGGTGCATGTGTAAAACAAGTTTACACTGTCAGTGCATCTCCTATTTTCTCAACTAAATAAATTTCAATGCATTGACTATTCATTTAAGGAAAATATTTTCGAAATTAATTGTTTATTTCATTCAATTTCCTTATATAAACCACTTAATTATATTAATTTCCTTATTTAAAATCATAAAAGACAATAAATGCTTTATAAAATAAATGTTATTTTCGTTTTTTTAAATAAGGAAAATTAAAATAATTAAATAAATTTTAATGCATTGACTATTTATTTATGGAAATTATTTTCAAAATTAATTATGTATTTCCTTCAATTTCCTTATATAAACCACTTAATTATATTAATTTCCGTATTTAAAATCATAAAAGACATAAATTATTTTATGAAATAAATGCTATTTTCGTTTTTTCAATAAGGAAAATTTAAATAATTAACTAAATTTTAATGCATAGAATATTTATTTGAGGAAAATATTTACGAAATTATTTATGTATTTCCTTTAATTTCCTTATATAAACCACTTAATTATATGCATTTCCTTTTTTAAAATCATAAAAGACATTAAATGTTTTATGGAATAAATGTTATTTTCGTTTTTTTTCAAATAAGGAAATTTAAAATAATTAAATTAATTTTAATGCATTGACTATTTATTTAAGGAAAATATTTTCGAAATTAATTGTTTATTTCCTTCAATTTCCTTATATAAACCACTTATTTATATTAATTTCCTTATTTAAAAACATAAAAGACATTAAATGCTTTATGAAATAAATGTTATTTTCATTTTTTTTAAATAAATAAATTTAAAATAATAAAATAAATTTTAATGCATTAACTATTTATTTGGGGAAAATATTTTCGAAATTAACTATTAATTTCCTTCAATTTCCTTATATAAATCACATAATTATATTAGTTTTCTTATTTAAAATCATAAAAGACATTAAAGAACTTTATTCATGCTTTTCAAAAAAAAAAGGAACTTTATTCATGTGTAATTAATTTAAAATGGTGTTTATAATTGATCATTATTTAATGTTAGTAAAAACATTAATGTTAGTCAACGAAATTACGTATACATTAAATTAATTTGATTTACAACATTCAAATTTTAATCAATGATAGAAAACATTAATACCACTATTTAATGCTTTTAACATTCCTTAATTATTAGTCAATTAATAATAAAAACAATAGCTAAAAAAAATTTGTTCCTTAAATCTATATATATATGTAAAGCTCACTTGAGCTATGGGTATTAAATCCATTAAACAATGAAGTTAAAGAAATTTTTATTCAACTTTCAATTTACGTCAACTTATTATCAATTATTAATTAGTAATTGTTAAACTTTTCAATTTCTAATATTTTAAATTAAATATTAATGATAGCTGATAGTAAATTTAATACTTCTTTCTAATTGTAAATATTTCTAATTTTTTATATATTAAATTAAAATTAATTTAATATAAGTAATAATTATTCATCATTGAGGAATTTTTAAAAAATAACAAATAAAAATTATTACTATTTTTTACACCACCTACTAAAATGTAAAAGTTACTTTGAACCTTTGTATTAACATTTTCCTTAATATTAAATTAATTAAAATAAAATATTAAAAATGAAAAAATTTCCTAAATCATAATGTATAACTCAATTGAAACTTTGTTATAAATACACCAAAATACGGAAAAAAATTCATTTGTATTATATACATTAAACTAAACTAAAAACTGGTCATTTAAATTTTCAAATAAATTAGTTATTCAACTACCAACTAATTTTTATGTTTGTTGTAAGGTAAAATAGAACATGGCAAAAGACTCATGAAACATGACTCTTTAGTTCTCTAAAAGAGTGTGAATAAAAAACGAAACAAGACACTCTAATAAACAAAAACTACACTTTTCTTTCAGGTAGGGAGGTTAATACGAGTTAGTGTAATGATTTAATAAAATATTCAATTAGATAAAAAAAATTAAAAATATATATATTAGTCATAGTCATTTATTTTTTAATTTAATTAGCATAACAAATCAATTAAATACATTAAGAAATAAAATCTTCATACCTTTGTATTGAAATAAAGGAAGCAATAGCTGTAAGATCAAGATTTGGTCATGTGGTACAACTCTATGTTTTGATGATAACAAGTATTTATTTGTGGATGAACAACTATGATACTCTAATGTTTGTCTTGAGTGTTTTGACAAACAGGTTCTGATTCTGACACCAGAAGATATATTCGTCAGAAGTTCTGAAGATCAGAAGATCTGAAGATCAGAGGATCTGAGGATCAGAGGATCTGAAGATCAGAAGATCTGAAGATCAGAGGATCTGAGGATCAGAGGATCAGAAGCTCTGAAGGTCCAGAAGCTCTGAAGGTCCAGAAGTAGAAGTTACGAAAGTCAGAGGATCCAAGCATCCCTCTGACTCTGATCACCAAGCTTCACAAGTTCCAACACGAAGCATAACTCTGATCAGAAGTCATTGGTTAAAGGCAAATGTCTCTATCAAGAAGTACAAGAGCAGTGTACTATTCTGAAAAGCCTACCTACCAAGGTTCAGCCACAGCAGGTTCTGGAAGTTCCAGAAATGCCCTCCAACGGTCATATTCTCTCAACAGAAATATCCTTTGCACCTTGGACTATAAAAGGCTGAAGAAAAGAAGAAAGCTAAGAGAGAGAGATCAAGAGCTGCAATACAAGAAAAGATTCAAGCCTCTACTTTCTTCATCTGTTCTTATTTAGTTTACACTCAGCTTATTTAGAAGCAAACCTTTGTAAACACCAACCTCAAACAGTTGTTTGATTTTTCCTTAAGGGACCGGGTAGGTCAGTATCCTTAAGAAGACTAAGAGAGTGAATCTTAGTGGTGATTCCTTTAGGAGATCAAGGTTGATCGGATCCTAGAGAAGACTAAGAGAGTGAATCTTAGTGGTGATTCCTTTAGGAGATCAAGGTTGATCGGATCCTAGAGAAGACTAAGAGAGTGAATCTTAGTGTGAGCTAAGTCAGTGTATTGTTAGTCACTTGTAGGTTTCAAGTGCAGTTGTAACTCTTACCTGATTAGTGGATTGCCTTCATTCTAAGAAGGAAGAAATCACCTTAACGGGTGGACTGGATTAGCTTGAGGGATTTATCAAGTGAACCAGGATAAAATACTTGTGTGCTTCTCTCTTCTCTCTATCTTTATCCGCTGCACCATCTATCGTAGAGAAACCGAAAAGATTTTCTTTAAATCTTAAAGGGAAAGTTTTTATATTGAAAACGCTATTCAACCCCCCCCCCCTTCTAGTCGTTTTTCACACCTTCAATAGCAAATTTCTTTGTAATTAATATATTAAATAGTAAAACTGAAAAAAATTGTATTGTCAAAAGTAATTTAACTACCTAAATTGAATAATAATATTCCTAAACTTAAAAATCGACTTGAATTTTGCATTAGGGAAAAATAACAAAAATTAAACTTGATTAATGAAAAAATAATACTATCAATAAATAATTTAGATTAAATATTTTAAATTTTAAAATGACGTTATAAGGTATTTACTATTAACTATAACGTAACGTTCAAAAAAAACTATAACGTATGTGTGTTCTATTTGAAGAAACAATCTCAAGATATTTTTATGATCTTATAATATATTAATAAAAAAAATTTTGAGCAAGCTTAATAGAGAAAAAAAAGTCATGATCAAAGTTAAATAAATATAAATTTATGACATAATACTTAATTTATTTAATTTTTATCTTATTATAGTTAAAAAAGATGAAATTATTTTATTTTTCTCGAATTTAACATGTGTCAATCTGTTTGGGAAATTGTGATTGTCCTTCCAAAAAATAACTTTCTACGTAAAAAGTACAAAAAATGGCAAACCAACTTTTTTTATGGCATAAAAAACTTATTGCTTAATCGTTTTTTCAAATGGATTGTATTACTTTCCGCATTATTAAATAAATAAATAATTAAATTTATAAAATGATCTAATGTTGATTATTAAATATTAATTATTAAATACAAGTAATATTAATTATTTACAAAATTATGGAAATGTTGAACACAGTTATTATTTTTTATTTTAAAATAAAAACTATTTTAATATTTATGTAATAATTTAAACTATAATCATTATTGTATAATGTTAAAAAATGTTGGAAATAAACCCGTGCAACGCACGGGTATAATACCTAGTATAAATGTATTTTACACACCTATTTGACTTTTTAAAAAACCATTAATGTTAGACAGTGGTCAAAAATTTAATTTCGATTATCCTGTTACGTTTTAAGAAAAAAAAACGATTTTAAATATCACTTTTAATGATTTAAATTCAAAATTATAAATACAATATAACTCCTTTATTCATGTGTAATTAATTTAAAATAATGTTTATTGTCATTTAATGTTATTAAATACATTACTGTTAGTCAATGAAATTACATATACGTTACATTAATTTGATTTACAAGATTCTAATTTTAGTCAATGATAAAAAAACATTAATACACTTATTTAATGGTTTTAAAAATCATTAATTATTAGTCAATACATAATACTCTCTCCGTTGCTATATAACTGACATTTTAAGGTTGTTGCACAAGTATTAAGAAATAATAATTAATGTTCTTGTTTTATTAAAAGTACTATTTAACTTTCTATTATACCCTTTATCTCTCTTATTAATTCTAACATTTCAATTTTCCTACCACCAATAAATGAAGGGTACAATTGGTAAACTATAATTAATGCTCTCTAGAACTTTGTAAAGTGGCAGATAATTAGGAACAAAATTCAGCTAAAAATAGTTTCAGTGATTTAGGAACAGAGGGAGTACAAACATTGACAACAAATTTTCGTTCATTAAAAAGAAACGTATTTTCCACACCTATTTATTGTGTTTAAAATACATTAATGTTAGTCAATGATCAGAACTTTAATTTCGAATATTCTATAACGCTTTAAAAAAAGGTTTTAACACTCAAATTTTAATGATTTTAATTCAAAATTATAAATACATATATACTGTTATATTCTTTTCGTTTTAAAAAACCGCGTTATTTCCTTTTTTATAAATATTACCCTATTTAATACTCGCGTTCATGTTCTTTTTTATAAATATTACCATATTTAAAACCTTAGGGACGGTCTTTTAAAAACTTTAATTTTTATTCATTGATTATTTTTAGAATGTGCAAAAAACAGTAAAAACTATATCCTATTCATTACAAAATAACAATTTTAATTATACTATTAATTTTTTACTACATTACTTCTTACTGTACTAATATTTACACGCAGCTACTAATTTTAAAATGAATAAATGATAAATTTCAAATTTTATGGGGTATTAAAAATCGACTTTGATGATTTTTTCATGACTAAATATTGAAGATGATCAGTTACAAAATTTGTGTTTGGCTGAGATAGAGAAAATACTTCAAAGAAATGGCAAATCTCTAAAGGAACATAGTTGTCTGCCCTATCCAATTTTTTATGATGTGGAACAGTTTCAAAACAAGTTCATAGTAGGTGAGCTTAACTACAACAAAGAAGAAATGACAAATAAACATGTGTAACACCCCGATTTCGGTGGCGTCACTTTAGTAACCAAAATAAACTTAATGCGGAAAAACGTAAATATTTTTTTTTGATAATAACTAAGACAAGACTGAAATAGATAAAACCCAAATGCGAAAGGTAACAGATCTAATATACAATATATATAACATCCCCCGCTGTAAGTAGCGACCTCGTCACGAGTAACCTCCAATGACGGAAAGTAGAAAAGTGTAACGCCCGTAGGCAAAATGTACAATCCCAAAATGTTAGGTCAAGTGTCAGCAACACAAGCCCTCAAAAATAAGAATAAGTCAGAGCTAGGACACTAACACCCAACCTTAATAGACTCTAATCACCCATCCCCCATACTTCCATCATCGACTCCCATCTGGTCATGCATGAAGTCCGGGTCCACGTCGAAGGCTCAATAGTAGTCATTTCGCTCTGGGTCTTCCCCGAACGACGAGGAATCACGGAAGAATCCACCAACGACATCTGACAAAAAGGGCATACATAGCCCCCCAAACACAGGTAGCACGTGCAAGGGTCAACTTACGGAATATAGGATAGAGAATACAAGACACCAGATAAAGTATAAGGGGTATATATATATATGTTGTCTATATACATATAAGTTCTGCATTGTCTACCCTAAGGTTTAAACATAGCATGTTATCAACACTCTAGTACAATTCCATCATCAAAGCACATAACGATATCTATCAACATCTACTCATCAAAACACATAACGATGTTTATCAACATCAACTCATCAAAACACATAACGATACAATTAGAGTGCATGATATGTCAATGCAACGTCACTCTCGACGGTTCCAGAAAGAGTAGGCTGGGCACGTTTGAGTCGGTCCTAACACTGGCATTGTGTCGACCATAACCCCCGAGTGTCACTTACAACCTTGACATAGCCGGATCAGTCCTAACCCTGCGGGTCGACTTTTCCCTCCGCTATGCCCGACAATCAACAGGTCGATCCTAATCTCACGGTCGATCATATCCCCCGTCGATGTCCGAATTACCCGAAGGTATAAACTGTACCCGAAGGCATAAACTGTACCCGAAGGCATAAACTGTACCCGAAGGCATAAACTGTACCCGAAGGCATAAACTGTGTCTCATGATGATCTCCAAATCATCCGACTCATCTCTATCCGATGGTCAACACTGCTCAACGAGCAAAGAGCATCAACATGCTCGGAAACTACCCGTTTCCCGGCTTATCTCTCAGATAGCCCAACAACCCAACTGCTCCCAGAGCACAAGAGTATCAACATACTCAAAACCTCTCAATATCTCAACACTTGGATCCGACGACACTTCTCGTTTTTCCAAAACTAAGATTCGACTCCTAAGCTTCCTTCGAGATTATTATCATTACTTAAAGATTTAGAGGTTGTTTAAGGTCTTATGAGTTTTCTTCACAAAATAATATCCTTTTAGCCTTATCGCAATTCTTATAAGTTCTCGGGATCTCCAAATCCCCAAAAGACTCCAGAGAATGTCTCGATCCATAAAACACCATAACAAGGCCCGAATCTCATTCGTCCTATCAAACTTTCCCCAAAACTCTCAAAATAAAATCGGCATGACCTGCCCGCTATTCTCACTATTCAGAAACTCAGATTTCATTGCTAAAGCATAAATAACTCAGCACCACCAATCAACATGTCATATATCAACATAATAAGCAATAACCACATAGCACTTAGCATATAAGGCATGCACCACACATCCTAGATTACCCACATAGCACATAGCATGTAAGTCAATCTCCAAAAACATTCAGTAGATGAATCATCTACATTGTCAGCCGAAGCCTCAGAAAACATTTTCCCAATCATACACAAACAAGTGCATAAACAGTAAATCAAGTCGAATGCGTCGACACCTAAAGCATTAGCTAGTAAGGTAAGTTTCTCTTACCTCTAGTTATTCCAGCGTTCTCCTCAAACGTTCCTTCACAATGAGCTCCTTGATCTTCAGGAAATTCTTCAAAAGAACCTTTAAAGTAAAACCACAGAATTCTATCAAAATCTATCGGAAACTAAGCTATCAATGCTCACTAAGGTTACACGAAGTAGTTCATACTCCGAGGTACGATAATCTAGCGCGAAAGGACAAGTTTTCGGAAAAGGAATTTTCCCCCTCCTCCTCTATAGGGCTCGGCCACTTTTCACAATTGTGGGGCTCGATTTTTCTTCGATCAAACTTGGTTCCTATGCTTTCATAAGCCGTAACTAAGGGTATTCTGAACTCGGAAAAATTATCGGATCAAAAACTGTCGCAGGGGTATTTTGGTCATGATTTTTAACTTAGAAATTTCAAAACTGAAATCCCAAAAACCAAATTTTGCAGGGACGTTACTAACGACGTTTATGACAACTAATCCTACTAACACTAAGCTAAGGCGATAGTTTTTAGCCTAAAGGTTGAAGCTTTACCTCAAAAACTCCAAAAATGGGTATTTAAGGCTAAAATTGATTCCGGCGGAATTCCGGCGACATAACGGAAAATCTAATCCGGCAGAAGTGATCTTGGGCACATATAGAAGAGGTTTAGAATCAGAAATGAAAGATTCAGGATAGTTTTGCAAAAACCCATAAACTATCCGCTCAGAAAACTCTACAGAAAAGCTATGGAAAAAGCGATCAGAGGTAAGGATTAGCGACTATACCTCGAAACCTTGAAGCAGCAACTGATTAATCAACGATCAAGCAAGGATTGAACAAAATCTTCTTCTCCTTCTTCCTTGGTGAACTCGCGGCTTTGAGAGAGAAAATGGAGGAAAATTTGAGTTTTTCTTCCTTTCTTTGCTATATATAAAGGTTGGAAATTCGCGGGAAAATGAAAGTTTCGCGAATCTGATTTTTCCGGCGTCATTCTCCGTGAATTAATAGATATGTTTTGGCAAAAGAATTCCAAAACTATAAAGAGGTCTCCTTGTATTTTTGGCAACTAATGCATAGTCGGTATAAAACTATTTTACCCGATAAGTTGCTTTTTGCATCGAATGTCGGAATAGAAAACTTCCTTCGGAAGAAAGATTGAAATCATCAAGAGAAATGGGTGTACGCGTGTAGAATATTCATTTGAAGCTCTGAATAGATAAAGTCCCCATAGTCGGGTGATTCTAGGGTTTTGAAATACCAGGGACCCGGTTTCGGCAAACTTCCGATGATTGGAATCGGACGTTCGTAGATCCTAGAGTTTCGCCTCGAAACGATTGTGATATATGGAAAAAGAGAAGTTCTAACATTTCTCTGAAGATTTTTTGGAATTAACTTCCATCGTGCCTATAAATGAAAATTAGCTATATATTAGGGTTTCTAACCTAGGTTTAAGCGTATAACGATCGTGCTATAACTTTTATCGACTTCGATACGATCCTTTGACTTTTCCTGAACTTTCTCCTTCATAAATTTATTTCATTTGGTAAACTCTTGTTCAGGTTTCCTTTCACGATACATCAAGCCTAATCGTAAATGGAAATCTCTTCCACTTATTCTAAGCTTAAAATCTTGGGTCTTACAACATGCATCCTATCTAACAATGATGACAGCAGAACAGAAGGGTGTATATGACAATATAATGCAATCAGTGTTGTCTGATAGTGGCAGATTTTTCTTTTAGTATGGATTAGGAGGAACTGGCAAAAATTTTGTCTGGAATATATTATCTGCAGCCATCCGTTCAATGGGTATGATTGTTCTGAATGTTGCTTCAAGTGGTATAGCTTCTATGTTGTTGCCGGGTCGTAGAACAGCACATTCCAGAGTTTGCATTCCATTGCAAACCGATGAAACAACTACTTGCAACATCAAACAAGGTAGTTTAAGGGAAAATTTACTGATCCGTGCCAAGATCTTTTGGGATGAAGCTCCTATGTTAAATAAGAATTTTTTTCAGGCACTTGATAGGACTTTGCGCGATATCATGAGACAAGAAGATGAAAGCAACATGGACAAACCATTTGGCGGTAAAGTTGTAGTTCTTGGTGGTGACTTCAGACAAATTCTTCTAGTCATTCCAAAAGGTGGAAGACAAGGCATTGTATCTGCTACAGTAAATTCTTCTGATCTTTGGAAATACTGTAAATTTTTAAAGCTCACTAAAAACATGAGATTACGCACAACAGGTTCACCAGAGCTTGCAACAGAAATTAATGAATTTGCTGACTGGATTCTCAAAATCGGAGATGGTGATTTCGAATCAAATGAGCGTGGTGAATCAGATATTGAAATTCCTGAAGATCTTTTGATACAGGATAGTGAAAATCCACTTCTTGACCTGGTTGATTTTGCATATCCCAATTTGGTGCATAACATGAAGACTGAAAAGTTTTTTGAAGAACGATGCATATTGTGTCCTACACTGGAATGTGTTGAGAAGGTTAATTATTTTATGCTTGATTTACTACCAGGTAATACAATAGAGTACTTAACCTCATATAGCACTTGAAAATCTGACGAGGACACTGAACTACAATCAGAGTGGTTTACTACATAATTCTTAAATTTATGAGGCAGGAATACCAAATCACAAAATTATATTGAAGGAAGGTGCTCTGATAATGCTATTGAGAAATACACATCAAGCAGTCGGTTTATGCAATGGAACGCGGCTAATAGTGGCTGATCTTGGAACAAATGTTATAAAGGTCACTGTAATAACATGAACCAACATTGGAGAAGACATTTTCATTCCAAGAATGGACATGGTTCCATCTGTCTCAGGTTACCCGTTTAAGTTTGAAAGACGTCAATTTCCGATAAGTCTATCCTAAATAATTCTGAATTTTATGTAATTTGTATGACGGTAAAATTTATGAGGCATCACAAATTTATTGGTTTTCTTTATACGTTTTGCTTCTTTACTAATTGTCCAAAAATATTGTTGAACAATCGTATTGAAACATATTACACTACGAATTTAATAATAAATAAATAAATTAAAGGAGTGATTAAAAATCATAAATTCTCACATTACAAATTAATAAACGCATTTTGATGACTTTTTCCTACATTCACTTTTATTCCTTAAATAATCACACACATTTATGTGTTTTAGTCACGCATTTAATGATTTTTTTCTGCATTAACTTCAAGTCAATAAATAATCAAGCGCATTTATGATATTTAGCATTTAAAAAATTAAATTTTAAATAAAGGTATTTTTCAACCTTTAATGCGTAAAAAAAATCATATTTATTAAAAAATACCAAATTTATTGCATTAATAACGTGATAAAGTACATTAAATTCAAAATAACAAAATAGTCTAACTGCCTTAATTACATTCAATTATTTTTAACAAATATTCCTTAAAAATATCTTTCCTTAAAACCGTTGACTGCTATTTAGGAAAATCGAATTAAAATATTTTTAAATTATAATTAAAAAAACAAAATTAATAACATTGATTTAATTTCAAAATTCATCCATCACAATTAAGTACATTAATGACATCGATTTATTTTTAAAAAGTCAAGCAACAACTTAGTAATAATTCCTTAATTACAATTACTTGATTATATACATTAATTATACAAAATTATGTGCGTTAATTAAGTAAATAAAACCTACATACATAAATTAAAAATTCGGATCAAGTAAAAAATTGAAAAACGCATTAAATTTTTAAAAAAACTCAACTTATACTAATAAAAATTCAAGCTTCAACAAAAAATAATAATAAATCAAAACAAAATCAATTAGGAATCACAGAAGAGCAATAAGTCTATATATATATATACCTTCGTATACATCTCCTTTGATACAGAAGTTCAGGCCAAAATCAACAGACGTTAGTTTTCATCTTCAAAACTTTATTGCATCATGAATCTGAATTATAACCTACTTGACCAACTGACTCCTTTAGTACATGATTGGACTATTGTCGTTCGAGTAATAAGGCGTGGTTTGATGAAGAAGAGGAGGAAGGACACGATGGTTCGTTCTATAATTTGTTGTTGATGGATCGAAAAGTATGTAAACCAGAAACAATTTTGCTATTATTAAATATGTAATTGTATTTTAATTTAATTCACATACATAAATTCATATGAAACTCCTTCATTTCTAAGGTCAAACAATCCATGCAGAGTGTACGCGTAACCTTCATGAACGTTTTGCCAACAGAATCACGGAAGGTTTGGTATACCGTTTTGAATATTCTGGGTATGACATAATTTCCGAGGTCTTAGTGCATCTAGGCATATCTACAAGATACACTTGCAAAGTAGAACAAGGATGATTCCATATAATAAATATGTGTTTCCTGTGCGTGATATGATATTTGACAACGTGCAAGAAATTCTAAATCCTGACTTTGACGAACGGTTCTTAGTTGGTATGTAAATATTGACCTTCATTTAAATAACTTCAAATACATCAACACTTTCATGTATTGATATTACCATTAAAACAGATGTTATGGGCGAAGTAACGCACATTGGAAATTACAATGGATTTGAGCGGAATAGAGTCCATACGTAGAGCAGAGACATTGAACTTGAATCTCAAGGGTAAATTTTCTTTTATCAATAAAAAAATTAGTATTATTAATTTATATAAATTCCTACAGAAGAAAGTTAACAACTTTTATTTAATTTTTTTCCAGCAAAAAAATTAAATGTTTTTTATACGGCCAATTTGTCGACGAATTGGATGCACCTCTAAATTCAAAAGGACAACAAACATGTTGTGATTATCATATTGCTCAGAGTTGTAACAATTCATCAAGATACATTTAATTATTTTGAGCAACAAACAAACATAAACTTCTATATAATAAATCAACATGTTTAAACTTAAACTTATGATCGATTGCTAATATTTTTTCCAAGGGTATATAAACTAATTGCTGGGTTAAACTGCACTAAAGTAATGTTCAATCCTGACATTCCACAAGCAGTGTTCTACAGAGAAAGGTATATATGTACTATGGATTTCATATTACTTTGAACAAATTTAGATGACAAATAACAACATAATTTTTGTTTCTTCGAACATTATTTGAGTGTGACGCAGTTCATACTCAAGTAATGAACGTTATGATTGAAAGATTAAACGTTACTGAAAAAGATGAGTTCCTGACGCTTTTCCCAAGCACAAGTATTAAAAATTTGGTTACTTGCAGATCAGTATGTTCTCATCACTTTTAATTTAATTTATTAGACTTTTTTTTTATTAAAAAAAACAGACATTGATTTTCATACAACGTTTTAATTAAATAAAACAATTACTTATTATATTATTAACTTAGTATTCATGAATAAACTATTAAATTAGTAAATAAACATATAATGTTAGGATTACACTAAACAAAAATGCGTTTTAAATAAAAAATTCATGGAGTTAGAGATTTTTAAACACTAACTACAAACTTAAATACTTATTAAACTAATTTAATAATCACCTATTATGGAAAATTAACAACACATGAATAGTGAGATAAAATATCATTTTAATTAGACCATAAACTCTTATACTCTTTCATTGAATTTAATTGCTTTAAATTCATAACGTTATAATAGGAAAAAAAAGATTTTGATACACGTTTTAAATTCATAATGGTTATTTATATCTACATCATGATTTCTGATATTTCCAATTCAAATGTAAAAGGCTTAATTGCAGTTTTCGTCCCTGATCTATACCTCTTGTGCAATTTTGGTCCCCTTTGTTTAAAAGGAGCAATTTTAGTACCTCAAAGATTAGGACGTGACAATTGGGTCCTTCCGTTAGTTTCCGTTCAATTTCAAACAGAATTTGCATACGTGGCGCTCATTAATGATGTGGCGCTCACACATTTTAACACTTAGACTCCACATAATAAAACTAAAAATTAATAAAAATTCTTTAAAAAAACAATTTATTTAACTTTAATTCTAATTAAATCATTAATCCCTAATCACCCTCCACCTTCATCTCAGATGAATCAACAACAACAACAACAAAATCTGATATGTTCTGATGATCAGCAAGAGCTTCCTCCAATAAGTGATAACCCCTCTCACAAACACTGTAATTCAAGTGTGGACAATGCAGTAATTGCAAGCAACAACAACAAAAATCTGGAAAAAATTGAGAAGCAACAAAAAATCCAGAATCAACAAGAAGGCTATAGAAATTCCATAAACAAAAATCAATTTTTCCCCTTCCTTCACCCAAATCCAAAAAATAATAAAAAGTCAAGAAATAACAACATCATCTTCATCTTCATGTTAGTTTCAACAAATCTAACCCAGAATTTAACGTCACTTGCCCCAAAACACCCAAAACCTCTACATATTACTCAGAAACCCACCCCACAAACATCTGCCTTACCCAGATCACCAAGTTTCTCCCCATGCCCAATCGACAAAGCTAAGTGAAACAAGATCGACACAAAGAGAGAGGGAAAAAGAAGAAGAGATATGGAGACGGTGGAGGAAGACATGCGGTGGCTGCGGCGAAGCCTCTTCCCCTTCCACGACCATTTCCCCTTCTCCCTCTTCGATCTGGAGACGCACCACCGTTCAAGAGACAACATGGATTTGGCTTTTTCTCTTTCGGGAGGCGCACCACCGCTCCAAAGACAACCTCGATCTGGAGACTCACCTTCATCCACTCTTGATCTAGCTTTCTCTCTCTTCGTGTGTGAAGATGAAGAGGAGGAAGATGGACATGCTCAAAGGCGGAGGAAAAGAGGCCATGTCCGGATCGGCTTGATGCGTTGGTTGTTGGATTGAGAAGAATTTAGGGGAGTTAGGAGCAACGGTGGTTGTGGGCTGGAGGTTCTGAACTGAGATGTTAGATATTTAGGATTAGGGTTCAATGTGATTTAATTTTAGTTTTTAATTAATTTGCTTTATTTAGTTTGTTTTTTTGTTTTATTTATTTACTGATGTGTCATTTTTGGTGGTGAAATTAGTATAAAGGAATCTAGAAAAGAATATTCCGTTAGGAATTGAACAGCAACTAACGGAAGGACCCAATTGTCACGTCCAGATCTTTGGTGGACCAAAATTGCTCGTTTTAAACAAAAGGGACCAAAATTGCACAAGGGGTATACATCAGGGACAAAAACTACAATTAAGCCAATGTAAAATCTCCGACTGAGGTATTGGTCATCACTATTGTAAAATAGGTTTGGTTTAGACATTGGTCATCACTATTATAAAATAGGTTTGTTTTGCAGGTAATCACTAAAAGTGGTAAACAAAACACACCTCCAGCTATAGTTGAAGACTCCAACACACCTATTAAACGTCGTTCAGACGATGGTTCCATAACAGAAGTTGTTCAAAGTAAAGATGCAGAAATGTTGAAAAAGATTAAGGTTTCAAAGACTTAGTTGCATTTCCTTAAGATTGTTTGCAAATAAATAGCTTTGGTGTTAAACTTTCACTTTTATGTCTTTACCTACGTTGAGAATTTTTTTTTTTTTTTTGGTAAATTGACCTCGGTGCTCACTTTCAAACATTTTGACTTTTTTTTCGTATATTGACCATGTTACTAAAATATTCAATAAATCATTTTATGTTTCCAAATCTTTGTGCATACGTCAATTTAAATGTGTTTTCGACCCTTAAACACATTACTTTGCAAAAAAAAATAACCTACACCACAAATGTGCAAAAAAGAAAAATAAACCAAATACCTATATATAATAAATAAAAAAAGATATTAATTGATTAATAAAAATTAAAAAAAATAAATCCAAAATTAAATTCCCCCGTGCAAGGCACGGGTTAAAAACTAGTTGATTGAAAACAGATTTGTTTATTTGAAATTCCATTAAATTGAAGTGAGGATATACAGGGAAATTGAAAAATAAAAAGATCAGATGAAAGATAAGAGAGAGGAAAGAATTTGGGGTTAATTAGAAAAGGATTTAATAAAAAATAAAATGGGAGTGAGAAAACAGTGAGAATGAAGGATTAATGTAGGGAGAAAACGGAATATGAACCATTTTTTTAGGAAACCCATAAAAAGAATTAATTTGGAATTAAAGGTCAGAAAAAAAAGAGGAAATGACACGTTTCCAGGGAATGGAGGAAAGAACTCTGAGAAAGACACCTAGAATTTCCACTAAAAATTTCAACCAATCAAAAAATCTGATTATTCAGGAGCCGACACATAAGCAACCAAGGCTTATAACCTGTACTGTTTTAATAAAGTTATAGATAGATTCCTACTCCTTTAGACCTCGCCTCGCCTCGCCTTGCCTTCCCTTCGTATGCAGGTATTTGCGCTGTTTGTTGTTGTTGTTGAGTTGAAATTGTGAACTGGGGAGAAGGTGCTATGATGATTAGATAAATAATCTCGTTAATTTGATGGATAAATCTATATTTACCCATGATGATTACTTTTCTCAACCATTCATTGATCTTTCTGAGCACCTTCTTCCTCTCTGTACATTTGTTTTACACCTTGGAGATGATGAAAAGTTTTGGGGAAAATCATTTGCATTTAATTTTTGTGATCAATTTTGTTCTTTTAATTTCAATATTCAAAACTACTTGCTACTCAATGAATTTTAAGTATTATACCAAAGGGAATTTGGCACTGTGTTGAATCTGCTACTGAAAAAACATGAAAACTGTTTAGATTTATTTTTATCCTATTTGCAGTTTGCAGTTTGTTTTGTTGTTCAGATTGAGGCCCTCTTTAT
Organism: Lotus japonicus; assembly: GCF_012489685.1. Classification (NCBI taxonomy): domain Eukaryota; kingdom Viridiplantae; phylum Streptophyta; class Magnoliopsida; order Fabales; family Fabaceae; genus Lotus; species Lotus japonicus. The sequence goes on along the minus strand of NC_080042.1, from coordinate 18,279,827 downwards.
TTCCAATACATGAGCTTTGTGATTAAAAAAAAGCTTTTATTCACAGATATAGTTAGAGCTGTCAATATGGGTTTCAACCCGCGGGCCAGCTCGACGGGTTGGCTAAATGAGCCGGGTTGGGTTGGTTAAATTCCAGCTCGAAAAGAACTTGGGTTAGTGCAACCCGGCTCGTTTAACCCGCCGGTTAGACGGGTCAAGCGAGCCAACCTGTCGGGTCATAGTTATTTTCATTAAAAAAATTATTTTATTTCTCTTTAATTCCAGGTTAGTTTTATGGATTAATTTTAGATAGAAAAATGGAAATTTTAATTTCTTTTAATTTGAATCAATTTTTTATGTTTTATTTATTGTTATTATATTATTTATCTCATTTTAAATGTGACAGTAAAATAATTGTGTTCTTAAATCCTGTAAACTAAATTCTTTTTCTATATTTCAAATGTGAGATAAAAATAATTGCGTTGATAAACCTTTTTTTATGAGTTGATACCAATTTCTATAAGTATTTTTTTGAAATTATTTTTTATAACATTTTAAACAATTTCTAGTCAAATTTCGCTATTTTTTATATTTATTTCACTCAACCCGCGAGTCAGCCTGTCAACCCGCGAGCTCGTAGCGAGCCGGGTTTGGTTCATATTTTCCTGGCTCGTTAAGACCCCGGGTTGACACAAAAAACCGATCCAATTGTTTTGGCTAGGTTCAGTTCGCCGGTTTGATCGGATCGGATCTGATCCGATGAACACTTAAGAGTGTTTCAACTTCCTTAAGAAAAGTTCTAGCAAAAGTTCAACTTCTAGAAGAGCTTCAATCTAAATTAGATTCTAGAAGTGGAAAAAAAAAAATACTGAAAGAACCTTAACTTCCAAAACTATAACAAGTTTCTTCCACATATTTTTTTTTCTATGTGAATCCTCTCCAGCTGCTGGACGGTCCAGCAGTGTATACCACACTTAAAAAAATTTAGTGTTTAAATTATTTTTTTCACCTCAATCATTAATTACTTTAATCTATGGCTATAAATGAGTCGTAGAGGCTGGAGAGGATTTTGGGATGGAGAGGATCCCAATCCTTTTTTTTCAACACTTTTGAAAATCGAAATTCCAGAAGCAAGTGTCACTGAACTTTAAGTTCTAGAATTGTAAATTCTTTTCTAGAACTTCAACTTTTAAAAAATAAATTTTCTTACGAATTATACTAGCTTTTATAAGGGTTGTGCAAACCTCAACTCTTGAGCTAGTTTTTATGGTTGAGTATAGGCCTTTCAATTTCTAATTTGGTATCAGAGATTGATCTCATGTTCCAGGTTGTTCAATCCTGGACATAAAGTATCAATTATAGGCCTGAAAGTGTCAATTATTTTTTCTTCTAGAGCTAAAAGTACAATTATATATTTCCGAAAGTTACGGAAATAATTTACACTTCCAAAAATTGAAATTCTGAAAGTTAAAAAGAAAAGAAATAATATCATTTATAAATGTTTATCTGCAAGAGTAGTGCAAATAGTACTTTTCGTAAATATTTGCATCAATTTTTATTTTTTAAATTTCAAAATAATGTATGCGATATTTACCGTAGAAGATTGATTAATGAAACACGGGCCAAAAAGGAAAAAAACTATTTTTGCTTCAACTTTGTTGCGCTTCACTCAAATATAGATTTGTAATCAACTTGAAACTATAAACTTACACAACTGAATAAGCTTAGATCTTGATCTGTTTACAGAGATATTAAAAAACCTGAACCAACGCAATCACACTATCTTTATATGGAAAATATAAACTGCAAAAAGGAGTAAATAAGGGAGAAAGCTACCTATACAACCACACAACTCAAGAAAATATGAAGGTTAGCCCAAGTTAATTGTCTTCCGTTGCCTGCCTTCTTAGCAGCTCACTCTAAGCAGAGGATACAACAACAATCTAGGTCAGATGCATACCGATTCCTGAAAATTCTTTTCTTATCCCCCAATCCATGGCCGACATCAGAAACTCATCCTCAGCATGCCAGTTACAATCTTATAGTCAATTGGATACAAAAACAAAGATAAAAGCAGAGAGAGCAGAAGAATGATGCCTATGAGTTTATGGAATACTCCCAAGTGTCACTGTTATTGGGTGCTGCGTGTTAATCCTCCCCGCGTCACATTCCTGTGCAAGGGAAAACCTCCGTTAGTAATCCCAAATTGTGGGGGGAATAGAAGGAAAAAAAAATGGGAATTCAAAAGAAAACAAAATGCAATTTAGAATTCTAGAAGTATGTCTTTGTTGTTGTCTTTGTTGAAATGGGCTCTAATTTAACTAGTCAATAAAACAAAGGAAGCAACAGAAACACGTCTTCAGGCAAATACTAGGTTCAACTATGAGCTTAAAGAGTTCTTACGTAATAATTAAAGATTACACAATGACACAGAATACAGTTATACTAATATCAATATTCAGATTCAAGTAGAATAGTAGATTGGCCAATATCTTGCCCAAAACTGTTAGTGAATGCCAAAATGCACAGTTGAGACTTGATATAAAAAGAAATCAAGAAAGAAGCTTGAACAAAGAGGCTTCAATTTTGCAACAATAAAATCAATCCATCTTTCTTTCTTGGTCATATGTGATTATGAGGAGTGGGGACTGACCAAGCAACCATGCAAAATAAAGAGACCCAGGTTGCAAAATAAAAAAATTGTCTATCGATAGTAAAGCAGTTGTGACACTGTAGTTTATATCCATTGACATACAGAAAATCCTTAAGGTCAAAATCCCCAGCCTCAAACCAGTTGCAGAAAAAAGCAAATAAAATGAGTAATATGCCAACAACTACATATTAAATATGGAAGAAGAGCCCAAAACAACAACAATTACCTTCCAGAAATTAGCTGATGCTGAGCACTGTTTACAGGCCCCTTTACACTGCTGAATCGCTTTGCTCTGTTCTCTTGTTCTTTATCCACACGCATAGCAGCTACCTCCTTTTCCATGGAGGCTACTTCCCTTCTCATCTTCTTTGCCTCAACTTCCATGGCTTTGGTCAATGTATCTACCTTCTTAGCTAACATCTGACAGATAATGACCATTTGAAACAATCAGCTAGGATTATCATGCATCAATAAAAAGCCAAGAATTAATATCCAAAATCAATTAAGAAACTAAACACTAACCTCAATAGCATCGTCTTTATCTTTTAGGCTTTGATCTTTCTCGTGACCAGCTTTCCTCAAGGCTATGACCTCCTTCTGAAGCAGGTCATACAAAACACCCGGAACACTATCCTCCACCGTTGGTAAGTCATTTGGTTTATCATTCGAACTTCCTTTCCAATTATCATCTGCCTCTCTCTCTTTGTTTTCCTCAAGAGATTGATTAAATGAGTAACTTGGAGGCGTTCCATTCAGCAGAATTTTACTCCTTTCCAGTGTCCTTGAACCACCATCAAAAGACTTAGATGTTCCTTTAGCATGCTTTAAAACTGTGCTAGAGGATAGGGATGACCTCAGTTGAAATGATGGTGTTCTCTTAGACAAGAACCCATTAGAGGTTGGTTTTGAGAAGTTATCAGCTCCACCAAAAGATTGCCGACGAGAAGGGCCATTGCTCGCACTTCTTCCCTCTGAGGTGCTACGATTACTGCCGTTCGAATTTCCCCTCAAACCGTCCTCCAGTACTTTAAGTCGTAATTGATATTTTTCCTGAAATTTTTTGGAAAGAAGTTTACTTTAAATAAGAGTAGAGCTGATCTCTGAAGTAAATAGAGAGGAACTAGATCATTACTTTCAACTGCGCTTCAGACTTTGCAGTGCGCTCAACTATAGCAAGCTTGTCACGAAGTTGCTGCATTTCCCCCTACAAGAATGCAGTTCAATAATAAGCAGAAACCGTATTTAGGCCCCGTTTGGAAAAACAGCTTAATTAAGCGCTTATGGTCATAAGCGCTTATATCATAAGCGCTTATTCATAAGCTATTTTTAAAAATTTATTGAAATAAATTAAAAATAAGTTGTATATAAGCATAAGCTGTTTTTCATAAGCTATCCTGAGTAGCTTATGAAAATAAGCTGAAAATAGCTTATGGCAGACCATAAGCTGTTTGCATAAGCTCTCCCAAACACTGACATAAGAGCTTATGCTGTCAGATAAGCTCAAATAAGCTCTTCCAAACTGGGCCTTAAGTGAAGACAAATGCAGTAAAATTTATAACAAAAAAGAAAAGAAAAGAAAAGAAGAAAGTAGGGAGTAACAAACGCTCAACCACTAAATCCAACTGAATTAACAGAGTAGAACAAAGTAATATTACCTGCAAGAATCGACGTTCTTCAAGCCATTGTTTGACAGGCATCACTTTATCATTAGCATCTTTCCATTCATTTGCAACCACAACAGCTACTCTGTTTGCGGTTACCTTGGCACGGGCCAACTCCCTGTCAAGAGTTTTTCTTTCTTCCTAAACAATATGGTATACACCATGTAAAAATAAATAGAATCTTAACTGGGGCAATATAATCAATAATAAAGCAACTGGGAAATTGAAATTGCTGAAGACTTTAACAATTACATTCATTTCTTGAACTTTCCGCTGATAATCTCTCACTGCATTAGCAGCTGCCCCACCTGCAAGGACAGTCTCTTCCAGCTCTCTTACAGTTTGGGTGAGCTTTTCAACCTCTGCCACCTTTAGTCTATGCATTTTGTCCAAAATTTTATTTTCTTCCTGAGAGAAGTAAAGATGAAACCAGAAGTTAGAATTTATGGTTCTAATGTACTGCTTGGGGGAGAAGTGGGGAGATCTTACAAGACTGTGATACCTGGCAAATCTCAATCTGTTTCATTAGCTCTTGATTTTTGTTTTGGAGGTCATCTACCATGGAGGCCTTAGCCAAGGCAACCTGAACAGTCTTCTCAGCTTCAAGTAGTGCAGCTTCTTTAGATTTGGTAAGACGATCTAAAGCTTTGTTATCATCTTGTAGTTTAGCAATCTAGAATGAACATAGAGAAGGAAATGAAGGCAAAAATAATTTATCATGAGCCCGGTTCTTTTCTTCCATCAATTCTCTCCAGGGTATAAAAATATTAACTCCAAGAACAAGGTAATACCTCTTGCCGAGCAAGCTTGAGTTCAGCCTCCAAAGGAGCAAGAATTGCTTCTATAGGAGGCATGTCATCATCCTTCTGAGCAGCATGGACCCTTCGAAGAGTAGCTTCAGCTGCAAACTGAGCTGCCATTGATGCTTTCTTTTCATCGTTGATTTTCTTTATTTCAAGATTCTGCCAGAAATGTTCAATTTAGTAAACACATCATGAACCTAGGAAAAATAACTCAGTACTAAAGTTGAAGAGGCTCCAAGCAATACTTTGCTTTCTAGATGAGATTCCGTTAACTTTAGCTTCCCTTCAACCTTTGACAATTCTTCAGTTAACTGAAATACATGCAAAAAAGCAGAAAGTTAAGTACCATGTGAAGTTGATATATAGCATGCAACAAAAGAACATGAAGAAACTGTAGAACCACCACAAAGAAACATGAATTAGTCAAAGCATGGTAAAGCCAAAAGGCTTCAATGTAAAGTATCCTGATATAAAACAATGTAACGAATGATTAAACTGAATAAATGAAAAGTAAATCATCAAATATATCAGGTTAAATACAAAACCCACTAAAAATCACTACCAACACAACAGCCAAAAATATAATTACTTTTTTACTATAGGATTTATTATTGAGAAAAGAAAAGAAGTAAAATAGGATAAGGATAAGGGGATCCTCAAGAACTGATAAAAATGAAACAAAACTAAGATAACATTTGGCACACAACCAGAACAGAATAGCCTATTTTGATTTGTTCTCTTTGATTCCAAGTATTAAGAGGAACCGAAGTTTATCACTTTTTTTAACTTATGTCCAATTTTGTTTTACATTTAAAATAAAATGTACCACCAAACATCACACAGAGCCTATTGATCTTGTAGATCTAATCACCAAATGCTACCTGAGGAATCTAGCAATTCAGTATAGAGAAATAAAACTGCAGCTTAAAAGTATGAGAGGAATAATGAAGTACATAATAACTTAAATGTAAAGTAATGATATTAGACAACAAAACTTCTTAATTCCATGGCTTCATTTATGTAGACACTAGACAATAAAAACACTTAAGAGAAACCAATATTATCAAGAAGTCAACACAGACCAAGAATAAAGAGAATGTAAAGAATATGATGAAAACAAGGGAGGAAAAAAGGAGAGACAAGTTCCCTTTAATACGTAGACCACTGTTTCTGTTTATCTGTCATTTGAGACAGAATGCCCAAGAATTTTAAAAGTCGTTAAAGTACAAGCGACCTACATGAAGTCATGAATCTTGTATAAGGGACCTACTTGAGAAGGGTGTTCTCATGCTTATGTTTTCTTGTATGATAAAGATATATATACCTTCCAAAAGAAAAAAGTCGTTAAAGTAGTTTTGATATTCAGCCAAAAAAAATTAAAATACTACATCTGATCGCATAATTTTCTATGGAAATAATCAAAATGTTGTTAGGGCTCTATTTATTCTCTCTCACTTATTAATACCAAGGATGTTAAAAAAACCTGTGAATGCTTCATTGGTTATTTGAAAAAGGCAAAAAAATTAATAAAAAAACTAAAGCAATATATTAAAGAAGGGAGTAGCAAAAATAAAGGTGTTCATCGAAGAGTTTTTTAAGAGCATCCACAATGCAGGTGGCTTACACCATCTCTTAGCTATATGTTGTTTAATTTGTTTTTTACCATTGGAGCATCCACAGCCAACGTAAATCCCGCCGATATCTTCAATATGGAGCATGTTTAGGTGGAAATTTTGGTTGCGTAGAAATAAGAGAAGTTTACTGGAGCAACAGTTGCTTAGGTGGTTTATGATTAAAAAAAAATTTATTCTCCCTCCTGCATTAACAATTCATTCTCTCTCCTGGAAATAAAAAAAAATATAAGTATATGGGTTGCTTATGGAAAAAGATAAAAACCCACCATTGGAGCAAAATCTGCATGAGTTGCTTATGAATTGCTTAAATCCTAAGTGGCATTTTGGATCCACCGGAATAGTGTTAATCAACTCAAATAAGAACCACCACTGTGGATGCCCTAAGAGCACTACTTAAGAAATGGAAAGTATTGAATGAAAATTAAATTTATTTAGGTTCCTAATAGATTGTACGCATAACTTTTCATAAAATACTTTCTATTTGGATTCCTAAATAAGTGCTAGGGCATGAGTGGCAGATCAAAACCAATAAAATAAATCTGAAGCATTCTCTGCCCAAACTCCAAAGTAAGCACTACAACACTGATTGAAGTTATGAAGAAGCAGAAAATTCCAAGGGCCAAAATTGAATGGATTACAACATACCAAGCTTTAGTCATATACTCATCCCCTATTGGATAATGGCTTTAACTAAAAACTTACCGGTTAAACATATGGTCAATTCAACACAAGAAAGAGTTTATGACAGTGACTTCAGAGTGAGTGCCAAATTTAACAGAGATGTTTCTTTAGAAAATCAGAAAAAGAAACTGCTGGACAAAATTACTAAACACGCATGGCAAAAAAAAAAAAGGTAGCATCAATGAGTTCAATGCAAATGCTAAAAGGGGCTTCTTCTTCTATGCACTCCCCAATGCAATTAGGCAAATAAATGAAAAAGTTTCTATTCGGTTTCCCGCTGCAACTTCAAACATAGTAACCATACACGGATACTTTCAAATATGCCAACAACATGATCTCACAAGGAAATAAAACCAGACCTTATTTAATCCCAGCACCAAGACCAACATGTAAAATAGTATATAATGTAATAACATGACCGCGAAAAGTCGGTAATTTACATCAATCTCTAACCGAATAACACAAACAATGACAGCAAAGCAATAACAACAATTGAGAAATTAAGTTGACCTCTTCAAGTATGCGACCAACAAGTAAATTAGTAATCAATGTAATAACATACATAATCCCAAAAATATCATAACTAATAACAACTTCAATGACAGAGAAAAATAACAAAAATAATAGAGAAATTAGAGGTTACCTCTTCAACGGCCTTTTCTCTGAGTCGTTCAGAGTGTCTCAGGGCTTTGATCTCAGCCTGTGCTTCTGATAATTCCCTGTCCTTATCTACACAAAACAAAAACACAAGCACAATCAACAAACACAGCCAAATATAATAAAATAAAATCAGCTCAAAAACTCTGCGGATCGAGCAGCATTTTCGCACCTCGAACTTCATTCTCGAGGCGATTGAGCTCCACCTTCACCGGATCCGAACCGTGCAGCAGGTTCATGAACTCGTCGGCATCCATACTGGGCGGCCTCGCTCCGCCGCGCCTACGCGACGAGCCGCTTCTCCCTTCCCTGAACGATCCCGACACCGAAAGCGGCGCCGGCGTCGGCACTCCTCCGCCGTCGCCGGAAACCTCCGCCATCGCCGATCTAGCCGGAGCCGAACCGAAACCTCCGCTCCTCCTCTCTCTCTCACTCACTCACTCACACTCGCACACCACCAGATTTCAAATCACGCACGCGCACACAAAAAACAAAGATTGCATCATCATCATCATATTATAGAGCGAGAAAATGCGACCTAGAAAATGGTGGATTTAGAGAGAGAGAGAGAGTGTGTGTGTGTGTGGGAAAAAGAAAGAAAGATGAAAGAGAAGAGAATAAGATGCTTTTGGCTCTTTCTTTCTTCTTCGTTTTTGTTTGGTTCCTTTCTCTCTTCTTCTCTTTTCTGTCTTGTTGCTTTCTCTCTCTAGATTTTGTGATTTAAACGAAAGAGTTAAAAATAATTAGTGAAGTTTTTAGCGCTTTGTGAAGAGGGTTTTGTGTTGCTGTTTTGAGTTAACAGTGAGAGTGAGACTGTAAGCAAGACTAATCAGTAAACTAATCCGTTATTAGGAATTGACTAATCTCGTGTTTAAGGGCTTGGGTTTAACATGAGCGAGTAGCGCAGTGCGCACCCCGTGGGATGAAAATGCGCCTAGTGTTTTGCGGGTGCGTAGTGCACGTGACAGCGTAGGTTAGTGGACTTTGCTGGTTTTAACGTGATTGGACCAGCTGCTACAAACGTGTATGAGTAATGGTTTAATAGCGTAAACTTCCATGTTAACTTTGTTGGACTTATTTGTTCAACTTATAAACAGCGTATAGTTTCTTGGCTTAATCCTCAAATTAGTCCTTGTCTTTGTCTCGCCGTCTGATCTAAGTCCTTCACCGGAAAAATTTGTGGAAAACGTCCTCACCTTTGTAAAATGTCTGGAGCAGGTCCTCGCCGGAGCCCCGAACTCTGGCGAGTGATGATTTGGATGGCTAACTGTGTTAATGATGCTTACGTGGATTTTAAAAATAAATAAAAAATTATAAATAAATTACACATCAGATATTTTAATTTAATTAAAAAATATAATAAAATAAAATTAATTGAAATCCCAAAAGATTTCTTCTCTTTCCACAATCATCTTCATCTTCTGTATCCCAGCCCAGAAACAAAGAACTAATACTTTGTAACATCCAAACTTATGAGTACATGATTTGAAAAATTCAACACTGCAACCAAATAGCTTCCAACATAGGACCAACATCCATCTTCAATAAACCCAGCAACCCCAACCTCACCCTCCCACCATCTTCTTCTTTATCTTTCTAAACAAAAAAACCACGGAGGAACCCAAGCAAAAGAACGAAAATCTAGAGAAAGAAATAGAGATTTGAGAGAAAGATAATCATAACCCAGATCTTACACAAGAACCCAGATCGCTGGAGAACCCAAATCGCGAAAAGAACCCATATCCTTTGCAAACGGCGGTGCCTTTCTTGCGATCGGTTGCAGGTGGTGGTGGGGTTGGGGTTCTGTGGTGCGAAAACGGTGTTCGCAGATCCAATCACAGATCCACTCTCTCACCCTTTTTTCCTTCTCCTTCTCTCATAAACTGAGATTTAGGGGTTTGTGGTTAAGGGTGGCGGTGGGGAGTGGGTGGGTATGGTGGGAGAGGAAGGAAGATGAGAAGACGGAAAAAATTTGTTTCTCAGAAAAGAATCTATGAAGATGGTAGAAGATAATGATAATGAAGAGGGTAGAAAAGTGATGATGATGATGGTGGGGTTGAGGTTGAGGGCTCCATGGGTTCTGTTGATGATGATTTAGATTTTTGGCCAACAATGGTGGTATGTGACACCATGAAAGAAATTGAAGATGGGTTGCAGAGGAAAGGAATTGATTGTGGTTAATTGCAGTGACTGATGATGAATGGGTTTAGTTGATTTTTTGGTAACAATGGGTTTAGTTGATTTGTGAAAGTTTATGTTGCCATATCCTTTGATTTTAATTTGTAAATAGGTCGAGATTCTCTGGACAAATGACAATGTATAGATCCCATCATATATGAAAAAAGATTAAGTAATACTGGTTTTTTAATTTGAGTATTGAGAAAAGAGGATGAAGATGATTGGATGGAGAAGATGAAGATGTTTGTGAGATGATAAAGATGATGAAGAAGGAGATGAAGATGTTTTGATTTTCTGGAAATAGAAAAAATTTTATGATGTGCAATTTAATTTAATGTAGTTTGGATTTTTAATTTAATTTAATTTTCTTAATTTAATTTAAGTATCTTATGTGTAATTTTTGTTTATATTTTTAAATTCCACGTAGGCTTCATTAACATAATCAGCATGCCAAATCATCACTCGTCGGAGCTCCGGGCTCCGACGAGGACCTGCTCCAGACGTTTTGCAAAGGTGAGGATGTTTTCCACAAATTTTTCCGGTGAGGGACTTAGATCAGATGGCGAGACAAAAACAAGGACTAATTTGAGGATTAAGCCTAGTTTCTTTCAAGTAAAGCTTTAAGTTTGTTTAGTCAAAAAAATGTTTAAGTTTGAATTTTGTAATGCTCCATAAAATACTTGTAATGACACTTGTCTTTATTAGTGGTTGTAGTGCTTGCATTATGTGCAATGTCAATAATGGATGCTTCTTCTGAAAAATTTGATTGAGTTTTGTAAGTAAAAGTAAAATAATAGGTATTAAGATAACTTTATTCTTAGTATTTCCCTCTCATTTTATTTGATATTTCAAGTTGTGGTTTGCTTTTTATGAAAATTATTGTATTGTATGTGATTTTCATATTATATATCTTTTATACAGGGCCGTATATAGCCTTAGGCCCTCAATTACCTAATTACCTGAGGCTCCCAAAAAATTAGTAGTTGTAGTGTTTTGTTTGTATATTAACAAATTTACATTTTTTAAAACACCAATAAATAAAATATCTCTTATTTTTACACTCTTAAAATTGAAAAATAATTTGTGTTTACTCGTAATTTTTGTTTTTTTTAACTAGGCTTAAATGTACTTTTGGACCCTCAAGTTTATATTTTTTGCGATTGTTGACCCTGATCTTATTTTTCTACGAATGGAGACCCTAATCTTTCAAAATGTTGCACTATTTACCTTTCCGTCCAAATCCGTCAAAAACTTGACGAAACCCACTTACCTGGCCTTCCGACGGAAGGGTAAACGCTGCAACATTTTGAAAGATTAGGGTCTCTATTCAAACTAAAAATAAGATCAGGGTCAACAATCGCAAAAAAATGTAAACTTGAGGGTCAAAAAGTGCATTTAAGCCATTTTTTTAAATCCCCCTTTTATCCACGTGGAAGGCCATATCAGCGTGTTCCGTCAAGTTTTTGACGGATTTGGATGGAAGGGTAAACGGTGTCGCGTTTTGAAAGAATAGGGTTCCCATTCGTAAAAAAAAAGATAAGGGTTGACAATCGCAAATAGTTAAAACATGAGGGTCCAAAAGTGCATTTAAGCCTTTTAACTAATATATCTATAGTATGAGTTTTCTCTTCACTCATTGTTTCTTCTTTCAAAAAAGAAAGTTTTCGTTGTTTCTACCTTACCTTGATATCAAAGTGTTGTAAAATTTCTCATTGTTTAATTTCTTGTATTCTAGGTTCTATTCATCATTTTTTATTTATTTAATTTTGTAGTACTACTAGTGTTTTTACCCATGCGTTTGCACATGGAAATTTAGTATTGTATTTGATACATTAATCAACATTTTAATTATAAAAAATTTAAGATACTAAAATTAAAAGAAGAATCATAATAAAAATGTAGATAATTAAAAAACATAAATTCTGACATGTTTGCTAGCTTGCGGGTTGTAGTAATTTGTACTTTCTATCAGCCTTGAGTATCTTTACTCTTGGTTGATCTATTAATAACATGACTTTCATTTTCAAAAAAAAATATTCTAGTGTTTTGTAATGTACACTGAATTAACCAATATAAAGATTCTAAAAAACACATGAATTAATTGGGCAAAATCTTCAATTTTGCACATGTGAGGTATAATTGAATTTTTTTTTGCTAAGATGTAAAGTCGTGCGTTGCATGGAGGGTGTCATTCTAGTGGTCTAGATATGTAACGATAAAATGAATTTTTTATACATGTAAGGGATATAAAATGAATTTTTTTAACCTGAACAAATTTTTATGTAAAATGTTCCTGCCTATGGGAGCTCATAACCTTAATATGTTAGCATAAATAAATTTATAGTAAATATATATATATAAAAAATTTGATAAGCTAGTAAATATATAAATATAGACACTTAAAATTATGAAAAAATACTAGCATTAATTATATTAAATTTATTTTTCTATAAATCTTAACATTGATTTATTTTCATATAAAATTTGTCTTGTCATGGAAGATGTTTACTCTGGAATGTCATATTTTGTCTATCAATTTAAACTATCAGATTATGCATATGAACTCTAAAAAGTTATTCATAACATTATAAAGAGTACTTGTTAAGTTCAAATGCATCATAACGTTTTCAAAATCTTATTTTGATTATAACAATTTTATAAAAGTCCCACTGAAAACAAGAACTCACTGTAGCATTTGAATTTCAGGAGAAACTCAAGCAACATTATATGCTTCAACGTTTTATCATCTCAAAAAGTAAAGCTTCAGTAGTCACAGAACAGTTTGGCAAGCAAACTGAGTCTCACTCAAGATTCAAGTCTCTGACCGTCCAATGCCACATCATCAATCAGATTTATTGAAGACAAATTTTGAGCGCTAAAGTTAAAGTTCAATTGTAACGATTTGCCCACCATTCAAATCAAAAGGCAACCAGCTGACTTATATTCAAATCAGATCACGTGAAGACAAGTTTACTTCAGCTAAAGGCACGCTGACCAACAAGGGAAAAGTACAAGTCATCAACATCATATTTCCAAATTGTCTCATGTCTGAAAAGTAGCCCAAGTCTATCACCACCTACTAGCTGACAAACATCATCTTTATGGCTAAAGGATAGACTTGCTTCTGAGTCCGCATTAAATGAAGCCACCAACCAAAACCATTTGAATCAACGGTCTGATTTCACTTCACAACGGCTAGAGCAACGGTTGGATTATGTCTCACAACGGCTACAACACTAGCAAGCGAGTATTTAAGGCACTCTTGAAGAATTGAAGAACAAGAGAATTAATTATGAGAAAAACAAGAACTCAAGCATTCATTCCAAACTTCTCAAAAGCATTCAAAGCTCAAGCAGAAATTCCTAAGAGTCAAACACAAGCTTTTACTTCTGCAAGTGAAAGAGAGAACTTCGTACCTTAAAAGAGTCAAATCTCTTTATTCTCTTCTCACTTAGTTTCACAACTCTTAAGTGATCCAAAGTCAGATCTGAACCCAAACACTTAGAGTTCCAGTACCATAAATTCTCTACCACTACTCTTGAACGAAGATAAATTCTGTAGAGTGATTTAATCTTTGTAAGATTATTGGAGAAGTCCTGACCAATACTTGTAGGAGGAGTCATGTAGAATACTTGGAGGAGTCCGTGATAATACTTGTGTGAGAAGTCCTGTTGAATACTTGTATTGGAGAAGTCCTTGATACTTGCTAGTGAAAATCTTGGTGGTGGCCAAGTACTGGACGTAGCCCAATCGTTTAGGGTGAACCAATATAAATCTTTGTGTGCTGATCGTTCTGCTCTACTAACTATTTCCGCTGCACTAAACAGTTTATGAAAAGTCATACTTAAAGTTTTCTTAACATAACTTATATTGTTTTCATAAACCAAAGTTTTAAAACGTAAATTTCAAGTACACAATTCAAACCCCCTTTCTTGTGTTACTTATTTGCATCTCAGTACTAAAAGTAGTGAAAACTATTTGAATTTAATTTTCTATTAGTATTAAAATTAAATTCTCATATCAAATAATACCTCACATGAAAACTATTTTTTTTTGAAAGCAAAAGGTTAATATATATATCAAAAGATTGAGAGCAAAGCTCAAATGAATACAAAGGGGAAAGGATAATTAGCGATACAAAAACTATTTATCATGTGATTTAAACATTTAGAGCATCCATATATATCTAAATAAATACTTTACTAATAAATTTATAGTTTTTTTTTTAAAAAATAATACTAAAAATATATTTTAGGTTTTTTATTAGTTGAGTTTTCATGTAAAATGATCCTCCTGGTAAAAGGTTTTTTTATCCTGAAACTTGTAACATAAATAAATGTAAGCTATATTTTCACTAAAAAAAATCTCATACTTTCATGTTAAATTTTTAACCTCTAAGATATATATTATTAAACATATTTGGTAACTTGCAAAGAGAGATGTTTAGAGAGAGAAACAATAGAGAGTGGATCTCTGGAATGAGAGCTCTGATGCGGCGGTGGCCGTGGCAGGAGGATCGTGCGGGACGAAATGGAGGGCGTAACATGAGATTTGGAGGTCGCTAGTCGTGGCCGGGGAAGGTTGACTCCCCTGTCAGGCCTAGAGATGGAACTTTCAGGAAGCATCAGGGAGGGCCACGATGGAATAGCAATCGAGATCAGGGAGGACAACGCCCACGATTGTAGCTCTCGTTCACGATTTTCGTGATGGGCATTGGTGATCGAGTGAGTAAGGCGAAGCTCACCGGCGTTTTTGCAGGAGTTTGGAGTCTGCGGGGGGGTGCAGATTCAGGAACGACATCAGGGTGGTCAACGGTACAGAGTGGCATTCGTGCATTATTCTTCTGATGAAGAGGCTTGGGTAGCGATTCGCAGATTGAATGGCTTACGACTAGAGGGGAGGTATTTACAGGTCAAGAAAGCGTTGTGCTAGAGACCGTTGTCGAGGAACGGTTCCGACAAAGTGTCGACGATGCGTTACAAGGTGACTCGCAAGGTGTGGCAGCAAAAAAACACAGGATGAGGTGCTTATTGGAGCCATGGTAATGGATGACGCTGCTTAAGAGGAATTTGCGAGGACTAGCCTTGTGTTGAATATGCAGCCACCGGAGAGTTCTTGGGTAGAACGATGTGCAGTTGCTACTATCCGAGAGAAGATTAATGTAGAGGCACTACAAGAGTATTACAACTCAATTGGTCTTTTCAATTTCAGGTTTATCCCTCTTGGTGCCAGAGAGGTATTATTGGAATCTGAAAGTAAGTCTGAGATGGAAGAGACCATTGATGAATGTCTTGTTTTCCTTGAACATCGTTTGCAAGACATCAGGCCCTGCGATGTCTGGCAACATGGGGTGTCACATTATATGTGGCTTCTTGTTTGGCATGTGCCTATGGGGTGGTGGAGTCAGGAATTCTTCGTTGCGTAGGGAAACAGGCTGGGGAAGTTTATTTGTCTGGATGATGTTACGTCCAAGAAAGGAAGGGTAGATGTGGCGAGAATGTTAATTGAAACCAGTCATCCGGTTTGGCAGACGAATACAATTGAGGTACACTTTGATGGGCAAAGGAGAGTGCTACTGGTTGAGAATGATAGGCCACTATATGATTATGGGTGTGTTGCGGTAATGCCCTCTACGTCGGTGCGATCTTACAGGTCATCGTCATGGGAAAGTGATTTTGAAGAATAGGAAGATGGTGGTGCACTGTATGAGAATGATGCTGAATTTGATATGTCCATGGATAATGTAATGCAATCCCCAACATCCACAGTGGAGATGAGTACCGACGATATGAGTAGCCAACAAGGACAATTTGTGGAGGAGAACGGGGACTTGCCAGAGAACTTGGCGACGCCGGTAAGCACGGGGACGGTGGTGTGTCACAGAAATTGGCTGTTACATATGGGTGGTCCCTACCGTTCAAATGTGTGGATTAGACAACCTCAAACACATGCAACACGTGGGCAAAAGTTCAAAAATCAAATGTCTAGTGTGGGAGCATTAAGTGTTGTTGGCGGTTACAGAGGATTATGCTGGAAGAGAGAAACTATGTCAACGGCAGAGAATGTGAGTGATGTGGATTAGGAAGTACAAAAAGATGATTTACTTGAATCTGGCTACACTCTTGCTGAAATCAAGGAGTTTCAAAATTCAAATTATGAGCAGAAGGATGGGATTGGACTGGCGGTTAATTATGGTGGTTTCAAAGGTTTAAATTGTGTTAATTTGACTTGTGATGATCATGAAGATTTGTTTCCTGTTTTGATGGGGTGGGCGAAATTTGTGGAGGGAGTTGCTACATCTCACAATGTTACACGAAATTTGGGGCTTATGTGGGTCGGTGAGACAAGTAAAAGAAATGGCATAGTTAATTTGGTGTGGGGCCAGTATCATGAAAACCAGGTCGAAAAAATAATTGTTGAATTGAATACTGATTCAATTAAAAAGTTTTGTATTAAGTCTCCTGTTATTCAACCCCTGGATGAAACAATAGAGAATGAGTTTGATCATCAGCAACTTGATCAAATAGCTCGCATTGAAGAGACAATTATGGCCAAGAAGCCTCGTGGCAAACCAAGGAAAATTGTAACTGATGCTCCAGGGTTTGTAACACCAAAAAGAACTCGTGGTCGACCAAGGAAACAATCAGCTGGTGTTGGGTCTGCTCGTTTTCATCAAGGTTGTAAAGACTTGCAATTTTCACAACCTGGAGGGGGAAGTAAAGATGGGATAATCACACGAGCTCGACGTGCCTTTATCCGTATCCAAAGTGCTGGTTTGCTTTTTGATTGTCCAGAGGAGGAAGTGATACAAGGTCTGGTGCAGGAACTCTCAGCAAATATTCGCCATTAGAGCATGTCGGGGGCGTGGGTGACTTGGAATGTGAGGGGATTAGGGAGAGTAGAGAAGCGAAGGTCTGTAAGGCTAGCATTGGAAAGGGTGCGGCCGGAGGTGATTTTGATGCAAGAAACGAAGTTAAGTGATGCACAAGGAGACGTGTTTCGGGGGTGGCTGCATGTGGGCATGGATGTTTGTTGTATACCTGGGGTGCATGCAACTGGTGGGATAGCAACTTTTTGGCGTAAGGATACGTTCGAGTGTAATGAAGTGATTCGAGGTGAATATTTTGTACTGGTGTCATTAACTGTGCTCTCTAGTCAGGAGGAGATATGGCTGGGGAATGTTTATGGGCCACATGAGGTTGCAACAAGGGTGGCTTTTTTTCGAGCTCTAGGTGTTGAATTGGAGATCGTGGAGGGTAGGGTGGTGATTGGGGGGGATTTCAATGCAATATTAAACGACGGTGAACGACAAGGAACCAATGTTGATGTTGTGGGTGAGTATGCTTTCAAGGAGTTTGTGTCCTCAACCTTCTAGATCGATTTGCCTATGCAGAATGGTGATTTCACGTGGGGCAGTACTCGTGGAAGTGGTTTATGGAGTAGGTTGGACAGGTTGCTTATAAATGAGGAGGCTCTTTTAGGCTTTGATGGGGTGGAACAGGTAGCTTAAGACTGGGGTGTTTCTGATCACAGGGCAGTGGTGTTGACGTGGGGAACTAAGGATTTCGGCCAAAACCTTTTACTTTTTTTAATTATTGGTTCATGGAGGATGGCTTTAAGGACATGGTGGCTGAGTGGTGGGATTCGAATGTAGTTACTTGTTGGTCGGGGTTTGTCTTAATGCATAAGATGAGGGGATTAAGGGGGAGAATTCGTGAATGGTGTAGGGCGCGAGGAGCTTGGGATCTGTTCGTACAATGGAGTTGGAGGGGAAAGTGCATGATTTGATGGAGAGAATGGAGCGTGAGGGTGTCACGGATGAGTTGCGGAAGGAGAGGGTGATGTCGTTAAATGATCTTTGGAAGGAGTATCGGAAGGAGGAGAGCATGTGGCTTCAGAAATCACTAATGAAATGGGTTAAGGATGGGGATTGGAATACCAAATTCTTTCACCGTGTGTGCAAAGCAAGACGTGCTCGAAGCAATATGGATCGAGTGCAGGTAAACGAGGAGGTGATCTCAGAACCTAGTCTTATTAAACAAGCTCTCTTTGATCAATTTCAAGGCTTTTTCAAATCGCAACCAAGGAGGAGGGTGTGGTTAGACATGGGCTCTGCGCCGAAGGTTTCTCAGAATGATGTGCTGATGCTTGAGGCAAATTTTTCCTACGAGGAAATTTGGGATGCGATCTTAGCTTGTGATGGTAACAAAGCGCCTGGTCCGTATGGCTTTAATTTCCAGTTTTTTGGTGAATTTTGGTCAGTGAGTCGGAGTGATATCATGAGAATGTTTCAAGAGTTTTATGTGCATGGGAAGCTGGTCAAAAGTTTGAATGCCGGATTTATTGCTTTGATCCCTAAGCGGAATATGCCGGTGGAGGTGTCGGATTTCATACCCATTAGTCTCACTGGGAGTCTTTACAAATTTTTTTTGATAGGCAAGTCTTTACAAATTAATTGCAAAAGTTCTAGCAGCAAGATTGCAAAGGGTCATGCCATATCTTCTAACAGACAATCAATTTTCATTCACAAAAGGTCGACAAATTGCGGATTGCATTTTTATTGGCAATGAAATTGTTGATGCCATGTTGAGGAGGGGAAGAGGGGGTTTATGCTAAAACTGGATTTTGCGAAGGCATATGATAATATTGAGTGGGGTTTTTTACCAATCATGCTGGAGGAATTAGGGTTTGGGGAGTGGTGGAGGAAATGGATTCGCTGTTGTGTGCCGACAACTTCTTTAGCAGTTCTGGTTAATGGTTCGCCGACAGAGTTTTTTGCAATTGAGAAGGGGTTGAGATAAGGTGATCCTCTTTCGCCTTTGTTGTTCAATTTGTGTGTTCATAGGTTGTCGCTGCTGTGGAATAATTTAGCAATTCGAGGTTTGGCTTTGTTCCATTCTTTGTGTGGGTTTCATGTAGGGTCTAAGCTTTGTTGCTGAAATGGTCTTGGAGGTTAGGCTTAGAGTTGCATTCTTTGTGGTTTAGGTTTGGGGTTTTTCAATATTAGGAACAGAGGAATGTTGCTGAAATGGTCTTGGAGGTTTGGCTCAGAGTTGCATTCTTTGTGGCGTAGGACGTTGTGTACTAAATATTCATTGCATGAGTCATGTTTGTTGCTGCACCGTATCAGTAAATGGTCCGTGAACCTTCCCGTTACGTTTTCGATATTTTGCAAGTTCTTTTAGAGGACACTGTGTTGGGAAGGTTGTTTCGTGATAATTTTCTTTGTGCGATTGGAAGGGGTATGCGTATTTAGTTCTGGCTTGATCCGTGGGTATCGACTAAGCCTTTCCGTGAGTTGGTGGTGGTAGAGGGGGGTTTGCACAAGGATTTGCGTTGGGAGTGGAGGGTTCGTTTTCGCCATCCTTTGTTGGATTGGGAGCTTGGAGTATACGCAGATTTTATTCGATGTATTTGCGCTGTTGTACCTAGTGCGCGCGAAGATGGTTTGTTATGGCTTGGTGATTCGAATGGTATGTATTCCGTAAAAGGCTTTGCAGCAGCAGTGGAGTTACATGTGTTTGAGGTACCAGAATGGGTGGTTCCAACAATTGTGAGAAGAATTGTTCCGCCGAAAGTGGTGCAATTTTTATGGCAAGCGACACAAGAGAAAGTAGCGGTAATGGAGTGTTTGAGAAGGCGGGGCATTGAGGTTGATGGTGAGGGTGTCTGTGTGTTGTGCGGTCAGCATGTGGAATCGGTGAGCCATTTGTTTCTGTTTTGTGGGTTTGGGAAGCAATTTTAGGATCAGGTGTTAGAAAGGGAGGGTGTTCTATGGTGCGTACCAGGCACGTTGAAAGAACTTGTTCAGCAGTGGGAGTGTTTGAGAATAAAATCAGAGAAGGTGTGGTGGGATATGATTCTTTATGCTTTGGGATGGTCCTTATGGTTGGAGCGGAATGGTGTTATTTTTCGAGGAAAGTTGGCCAATGTAGAGGATGTATGGGACTTGCATTTATCAAGAATGTATTGGTGGATTAAGGCTGCGAATATAGAGTGTGACTATGTGTTGTATGATTTCACGCAGCAGTTCATTAATGTGAGGCTTTCTAAGAAGGTTAAAGTGAGGCCATTAGTTGAATGGTGTGTCCCGCCAGCGGGGGTGATGAAGTTCAATGTTGATGGGGCGGCGAGAGGGGCTCAAGGAATTGGGGGATGCAGGGGGAGTGTTGCGTGATTGTCATGGGGCAGACTTGGGAATTTTTTCGAAACTGCTTGGATCAATTTATGCTCATGAGGCTAAAGTTCATGCTATCTCTTTGGCGTTGGAGTTTTGTAGAGAATTTAATTTTCATCATGTAATGTTAGAGAGTGATAATACATTGGTAGTTGGTTGGGTTCTTGAGGCTTCTCATCGTCCATGGAAGTTGCTGAATCTGTTACATAATATTGATCATCTTAGGCAAGAGGTGGATTGTTTTTGTGTTGCTCATGTACGTCGTGAGGCAAATACTAGAACAGACACATTAGCAAATGAGGCATGTGATATGTTGTGGGTGCGTTTTTTATGAGTGGTGGAAATGGTTTTATGGGGGAATATTAGTGTTTGGAGAGTGGAATTGTGAGGGTAGTGGTGCTGTTATTAATTTCCATGTTGTATAATTTTTACAGCTTGCAGGTTGGCTGTTGTATGCTGATTTTCTGGTTGCTGTTATTTTACTGGTTGTTGTTGGTATGTTGTCATTGAATAATTGTTATTGCTGTAACTTGGAGCTGGTGATGTGGACATGTTGCTGTCGATGTCTCAATTTTTATGTTGTTGGTGCTGATTTTGAAGGACTATAGTGTTGATGATGTTGTGTGTTTCGCTGCCGCCATGTCTGTGATGCTGCTGTTGTCCTTTTTGCTGTCATTATTTTTCTGGACAAGCGGTGGCCTTATTGGACAACTTTTTGGATATGCAATTTGTTGCTGAAATACGAAAAGTATTGTTGCTGTTGTGTGCTTCTATGAGAGGATGTTGTTGCGGTTATGTTTGATGCCTTGTTGAAGTGATTTTTACTACTGATGATCCTATTTTAAAGTGCTGGTGCTGCTGGTTCATACAAATTAAATTGGTGTTGCTGCAAAATTCAAATACAAGTTGCTGGTGTGACAAATGGAGGAGGCTCTTATTCCTGTAGCTGTTTGACATAATTGTTATAGGATATGTACATACTACCTTGATGTTGGTCATTTGTTTGTAATTCTGGTACCAAGATAGCTGCTGCTAAATTATGACTTTGTATTCAGTTGCAGAATGTCTTTCCCAAGGTTGTGGTACTCTTTTTCCTTGCTAGGTTTTTTCCCATTGGGTTTTGCCTAGCAAGGTTTTAATTAGGCTCTTTCTTGGGAACTTGTCCTTAGTCATTCTGTGGGTTGGTGGTGGGTTTATATTCCTTAGAGCAAGGTGTAGCTTGGTCGCCTTGTTTCAGGTTCAGATCGTATTGTACGCGTTTGTTTTCTGAAGCTACTTTTGGCTCAGACTACTTATATTAATAATATTCATTTCTTTTTCAAAAAAAAGATATATAGTATTATTATTTTCCAAGAAAATGATGCTTTATGTATGATCAATAAGATGGGTTCAATCAAGTTAAGAGCTGAAAGTTATGGGTAATAATGATTCCAACAACCATTAAATCATAACACTATAGTCATACTACTTGTGTATTATGTGCTTCTGATGTGGAAAATAGCTTTCATCTCTTTTTTAATTGCCATGTCTCGTGGAGAGTTTGGTCTAAGTTGCTTGACTGGTTGGGGATCCAATTTGTATTGCCATCATGTGCTGTAAACCATTTCAGTCAGTTCTGTGGTGTGTTGAGGGGAGGTAAAAAGGTTTCGCAGGCTCTTATCTTGATCTGGATTGCTGCTGTTCATTCGATTTGGCAGTGCATAAATGGTTTAATCTTCAAGGGGGATTTAGTGGAAATTGGCAGCCTAGTGGATCTGGTGCAATACAAGGTTTGGTTATCTTCGCATGAAAGGAGCTTTTCCGCTTCTGTTTTTTAGTGGATTTCGAACCCTGCAATATGTATTTTTTCCTTGTACTATGTGGCAGCAGCTAGTGATTTTCTATGTTGGATTGTGTGTATGCTTGAAGGGAAGTTCTTTAATCTTTCTAGTCACAGATTTTTTTTGGTTGAGTGATGTCTTTGGATCATTTGGATCTTTTGATGCTCGAGCAGTGCTATAGTATGGTGGATTTCGTTGTGTTTCACATAAGTTGGGCATTTTCTTGAATCATGTTATGCTCCTTTCTCTCTCATATCTTATTGTTCCTGTATGGCATTGGTTTTCAACAGATGAAGGTTAGTAGGAGCACTATATCTATATATTGAAGGGTATTAGATGGTTTGGTCTTGTCTTGTCTGTGATAGCATGTGGAGTGAAGGGAATTGTGTATCTTGCGAGCTCTCTGTGTGGGATTTTGCTGGTGGAGTTTTTTGATGGATTGGCAATATTATTGTTCAATTTCTCTTTGGCTTATTCGTTGGAGCTGCTCCTCTTCATGGTTCTGTTGTTGGGTTTGGGTGGGTGTTTAGATTTCCTTGTAAACTTCCTTGAAAATACCTCTTGGCTTTTCAAAACTGGTACTCTTTTTCCTTGCTGGGTTTTCCCAAGGGGGTTTTATCCTAGCAAGGTTTTAATGAGGCTTGTTTTGTTAAGCCCATTTTCAAGGAGGTATTAGGTGGGTAGTTTCTCCATTTCTAGGGTCTTCGATTTTGTATATGTTAGTTTTTGCTTGTTTTTTCTTTTTTTCCCCTCTCTTCTTTCACTTTGTATTGGGTTGAAGTACCCCTTGTACTTCTATTCAATATATTTCTCATTGCCTATAAAAAAAAATCTTTTATAAATGACATTATCATGAGCAACATGAGAACATCTATATCTATCTATCTATATCTATATATCTATGTAAAGCTCACTTGAGCTATAAGTATTAAATGCATTTAACAATGAAATAATTAATAATAAGCAGATGTATATTGAAAGTTGAATAAAATTTGTTAAAATTTTCAATTTCTCATATTTTAAATTAAATTTTGATATCATTTGAATTTTAATTATTAATTACTACATGAAGGAAATTTTTAAGTAATAATAATAATAATAATAATTGAAATTGACTAACTTTACATTAATAACAATATTAGATAGTTAATAGTAATTTTTTATATTTCTTTCTAATTGTAAAAATTTCTAATTTTTTATATATTAAAATTAAAATTAATTTAATAATAATTATTCATCATAAGTTGATGAATTTTTTAAAAATAACAAATAAAACTTAGATGGCGAATCGCTCTGCTAGGGGAGGCGATTATAGGCATAATGCAAAGGCAGGCGGTGACAGATACCAGCAACAACAGAGACATGATCATAGACAGAGGAAGACATCATTCTCTGTGTTTATTGATAGGGTGGGGGATCGTGTGTCTAAAAGTAAGTTGGAAGCCATCTTTTCTAGGATTGGCAGCTTACGGGAGATTTATGTTCAACAACGTTGGAAAGTGGGTCGCAGATTTCGCGTAGCCTTTGTTCGGTATGGAACAGATGAGGAGGCGTGGAGAGCCATTCGAAGACTGAATGGGATACGTCTGGAGGGAGCCTTTTTGGCGGTGTCGAGAGCTAAATACCAAAGACCTTTCCAAAGGCCATATCAGAGGTCTGTGGCGAAGGAGGGGGATCATGGTAAGTCTCAGAGACACGACAATCGTGGATTGGTGTGGAGGCCTAAACATAAGCCAGCAAATGTGATGGCAGAGGAGGCAAATCTCGTTTATGCCACAATAGATGGAGATAAGGAATGAATTTCATGTTGCATTGGTGCTACGCTCCATGGGACTCAAAGCGTAGAGAGCCTACACAATTTCTTCATTCTGAATGGCATGACAAATTTTTCTTTGAAGCCAATGGGCTCTCGCGAGGTACTGCTAGAGTTTAACACAAAGGAAGACATGGAATTTACATTGAAGGAGGCGAAGGGTTTGCTGGAGGAGCGGTTTGAATGGTTTAGTGCATGTCCAGAGTTCATGACCGGTAAATCTCACCTGATGTAGGTGCGAATTTGGAAGGTACAAGTGTTTGCTTGGAACGGGGATTTCTTTGAGTCACTAGTATCCTCACTAGGGACATAACTGTGTATGGACGGCCCAACTAAACGAAAAGAAAGACTAGTTTACGCTCGCATACTTGTGGAGACTTCGACAACGACCATGGATGTAAAGTAGATCCCGGTGTCGTTTGATAAAGGAATCACGACGGTGGTGATTGAAAAAGAATTCTCTACAGCGTATGGTCCCATGGGAGATGGGTTGGTGAAACGACAGTAGCGTGTCGCTGCTCAATTGGCCTCTACATCCTCATCAGACGAGGACTCGAGGTATGACAATGATGGAATTGGAAGCATTGCAGAATCATTCATGGCGGAGGGTGATGACTGATGAGGAAGATTTTCAGATCATTGCCACGGATGCAGATATACAGGGTTGTCGGAGTTAGTGCAGGGACGAGACCGCGGTGGTGGAGTTTGAGAATGAGAAAGAGGAGGGATTGGTGATGTGGCAGGAGTTAGGGTTGAATGATGAGCTGGAATCGAGGGCCATAGTCGCCGCATGTCAACGCGGGAGTGGAGTCTGTGAGAATTGTCAGCAGATGTGGAAGAGGTCAAATATTTTGAATTTTCAAAAAAGCATAATGGCTGATGTGACTGTGGGTCAAAGTTAAACGGAGTTAGCGGTGAATGGGCCACAAAATCAGGGATGGTCTTTAACTTTTTTAAATGGTCATTTGCAATTTGCAAACAATAAGGGAGAGAACTTTTGGGTTCAGAGAGGGACCACATGCGTTTTTTCGAGTGGGCCATCAGTTATGATTGAGCTGTTTGAAGTTAAAAAAAACAGGGTTGTGGATTTTCCGGAACGGTTATGTTTGGCAAACGGGTTTGAATTGGGCCCGACCGTAAGTGAAGACTAAACTAGATACAATAATGATGAGTTCAAAAAAAACTAGATACGGTAATGATGAGGTGATAAAATGAAACGTAGAATTTACCTTGTAAGCTACTTTGCAAATTCAATAAAGTGATAATATATTTAGGATACAAAAGTATACTTGATAAACTTAAATACCTATAAAATAAAGTCAAATAAGTAAAGTAGTTTATGTTATACATTCATTCCTTTTGTTTTCAAGGAATCAAATATATCCTATATATATACCTGGTTTAGCTCAAGACAGGGAGGTATTTGGAGCATGTTCGATCGGTGGTTAATTAGTGATGCCATCTTGCGTGACCTGGAAGGAGTTAATCAAAGTGTGGAGTATTGGTGGTTATCCGACCACAGAGCAGTCTCTTTGTCAATGGGGGCGGTGGATTTCGGTCCTAAACCTTTTAGATTCTACAATAGCTGGATGATGGAAGAAGATTTCAATTCATTGGTAAAATCCTGGTGGAAGTCTCCATTAGTTGCTGCCTGGGCTGGTGCTACCTTACATGAGAAGTTGAAAGCCTTGAAGAAGGAGATAAAAAGATGGAAGGGATGTTGTGCTACTGCTTCGACTTTAAGGATCTCAAATTTAGAGCACGATCTTCAAGTGGTCATGGATCAAATGATGAGGGAAGGTGCTACTGGTTCTTTAAGAATAAACCGAATGAAAATTCTTGATGATATGTGGAGCACCTTTAGAATGGAGGAGATTCGTTGGCGCCAGAAATCAAGGAGTAGATGGGCAAAAGATGGTGATCGAAATTCTGCATTTTTTCACCGCATTTGCAAGGTGAAAATTGCCAAACAGAATATATCCAAACTCCAGGTACAGAACGTGACTTTGGAAGAAGGACCAGATATAAAAAAAGCCATATTTGAACATTTTAAATCTTTTTTCACCAATGAACCAAAGGTGAGACAAAGGCTGGTTTGTCCTAATCTTCCAAAATTAACTCGGCAGGAGCAGTTAGAGCTTGTGGAGGCATTTTCGGAAGAGGAGATTTGGTCTGTAGTGAAAGCAATTGATGGTAGCAAAGCGCCCGGACCCGACGGGTTTAATATAAAATTTTTCCAGGAGTACTGGAACCTGGTTAAGGAAGATGTGATCAATCTATTCGATACTTTTCACAAAACTGGTAAGATCACAAGGGGTATGAATGCTGCATTCATAACTTTGATTCCCAAAAATGAAAATGCTCTTTCTATTTCTCAGTACAGATCCATAAGTTTGATAGGCAGTACCTATAAACGTATTGCAAAAGTACTTGCCTCTCGCCTCCAGAATCTGATGCGTAGGCTTATTGCTCTCAACCAGTTCGTCATTACTCGTGGTAGACAGATTTCAGAATGCATCCTAGTTGCTAATGAAATTGCTGATTTTCTGTCGAAAAGAAGTGAGGGCGGTCTCTTGATCAAAGTCGACTTTGCCAAGGCTAATGATCAAATGGACTGGGACTTTCTTATACAACTCCTGCAAGAGATGAACTTTGGCTCTACATGGGTAACCTGGATGAAAAATTGTATATCTACAGCCTCCTTATCTATTCAGGTAAATGGATCCCTTACTGACTTTTTCTCAATTGAAAGGGGATTACGTCAGGGGGATCCACTCTCCCCTCTTCTCTTTAATCTTTGTGTTAATGGTTTGTCTTGTCTGCTAAACCAATTTATGGAGGATGATAACTTTTGTGGTGTTAAAGTAAGCAAGAATCTGTCTATCAACCATTTACTGTTTGCAGATGACACACTCTTGTTCTGTGAGAACAGTGAGATGCAACTGGAGAAACTCTGTAATCTGCTGGTGTCCTTCTTATATGCTTCAGGCTTAAAAATTAACTACCGGAAATCAGAACTCTATGGATGCAATGTTCAACCGGAGGAGGTGACACGTCTTGCGAATTTATTTGGTTGGAAAGTTTGCTACCTCCCCATTCAATACCTTGGAGCACTGCTTGGTGGCAACCCCCGTCGTGTTGCATTTTGGAAACCAATGCTCAATAAACGGAATTGTAAGGCTCGTTCCTGGAATTCCAAATTTTTATCTCTTAGTGGTCGTTTGGTCTTGATCAAATCTGTGCTCTGCTCAATTCCTCTCTTTCTAATGACTATCTTTAAAGCTCCAAAGGGAGTGGTGGGGGAGGTGGAGAGAGTACTTCGTGCTTTCCTTTGGGGAAGAGAGCAAGGTCTGAATAAAATTAATTGGATCGCATGGGAACAAGTTTGTTTGAATAAAGAAGCAGTGGATTAGGACTTGGTTTTTTGGAGTGGAGAAATAGAGCTCTATTGTTAAAATGGGCTTGGAAATTTGGCAAAGAGAATGGCAACCTGTGGAAAAATATTCTGGTGGAGAAATATAATCTTGACCCCAATTCTTTACTTCTTCACAAAGAACCAGTAAGCTCGGTGTCCTGGTCCTTCTTTTTGGGTGATATTATGAAAGTGCTCTTGGATAACAATGTGATGTCTATAGGCTTCAAAGAACACCTGGGTATAGCTATTGGTAATGGCAGCAGAACTAAATTCTGGTATGATCCCTGGGCTAGTGAAATTCCACTCTGTGATTTATTTCCTCGACTGTTTTCTGTATGTGAAAATAAAGATGCAAAGGTGAGGGATGTAGCCGTGTTTGTAGCTGGTAAATGGCAATGGTCTCTTTCATTCCGTAGAGGCTTCTTTGCGTGGGAAGAGGAGCTCTCTGATCAATTTCGTGCATTAATTAATTCTTGCATCCCAGCTCCTAGCCGTGAGGATGGACTTATTTGGAGGATCAGTCAAAATGGCTTATATTTTGTTAAAGAAATGTGTGCATGGTATGAAGAACAGATTTTTTTGCATCACGAGTGGCAGGTCCCAAAGGCTCTTTCGAAATTTCTTCCCCCTAAAGTTGCCTTGTTCTTTTGGCAAGCTTTGAGAAATAAAATTGCAACCAAGTCTAACCAGATTCAGATAAGTGCATGTTTTGTAATTTGTTTAGTGAATGCACTTCTCACTTATTTCTTCATTACTGCCATTCTTGGAGCTTGTGGTCCTCTGTTATTTCCCGAGAAGGTCTCTCATGGTCTATGCCACAATCTTTGGCTGGTATCATGGCGGAGTGGGATTACCTTCGGATCTCATCTGATAAGATCCTTTGGAAGTTAATTCCATACGCTTTAGTATGGTCCATCTGGCTTTCGCGTAATGATGTATGTTTCAACCAAAAACAATTTGTCTACTCAGAAGTTTGGGATGCGCATCTCCTCCATATCGGGCGGTGGGTTTTACCCCTTTTACAGAAATGTCCATACACTGTTGATCAGCTTGCCAGGAATTTTGAGTTAATCCGATTCCCTGCTGCTACTCAGAAAGTGTGTGCTGTCAATTGGTGTCCTCGGGAAGCGAGGCTAATTAAAATTAATGTTGATGGGGCTGCTAGAGGTTTCCCAGGAACTTGCGGTATTGGAGGAATATTCAGAAATTGCAAGAACGAAATCCTGGGATTTTTTTCATCAAATATAGGGGAGGGATTTGCTTTTGAAGCCGAGGTTAAAGCCATTCATGAGGCATTGCGTCTTTGCTTGATCAGAAATTGGAGAAATCTGTTTCTTGAAAGTGATTCTTTGCTAGCAATTGGCTGGGTGAATAATCCTAACAACAGGCCGTGGAAACTTTTCAATAACTTGAACCAAATTGAATCATGGGGAACTGAATTGAACTGTTTGAAATTTTCCCATGTATATCGTGAAGCTAATACAAAAGCAGATAAATTAGATAAGCGTGGTGCTACTTATGTATCAGACTTGGTCTATTTTAATTCCTCCTTAGCAGTGTAATTTGCCCAATTGAGGGGGCTTTGTCCTCTTCGTTCTCTTTTACATATAATAAATCAGTTTGTTCTCAAAAAAAAAAATATTTATTCTTCATAAATTTAGAACAAGTCAATAAATTTACACAATATTCTCTTATATTTCATAGAAAATACTACTTAATTAATTTTTATATAGATTAAAATTATAGGAGTCTAAAAAAACTAAAATTTCAAGAAAATAAACATGAGTATAATAAAAATACAAAAACTTAACTACCAACTTGATTCATTTCTCAATTTTTTTAAAAAAATGAAAACTATTTTTATAATAAATTTTCAAACTTATATGCATACAAAAAAAAGAAAAAAGGGATAAGAGAGTGAGGGGAAGAGGGGCACCCTCTAGGATAAAATGACTTGTAAAATATTTTGCGAGCTTGAAATCCATGACTTAAAAACAAAAACAAAATCGAAAAATATTTCCTAGATAATTTGTGGCTTTTATTAGTTTTAAAATTTATAATTCAATAAAAATAAGATCTATTTTTTATAATTATTCCTATCAAACTTTTTTATTTTCATTTTTCAAATTTAAAAAATCAATATTATTGTATTGAAATAATAAACAAACATGGTTTTGAGAATAGTTTGATAGTACTGAACAAAAAGCTTTATGTATGGATCAAAGAACTTAAATAGGAGTCAACTTCTCCATTTAGCTCCGAATACATGTTTCTTGAAGAAAAAATAGACCGTGTATGTTGTTTCCAATATTTATAATTTGAAATAAGGTTAAAAAAATTGAATTATCAAGGAAAATTTAGGAGGTAAATTGAGAACCAACATATTTATAATTGCTCCATAATGCATACAACAAAGAAACATAGATCTATGGGAAAAAACACAAATAATCAATCATTCACAACATGATTTAGAAAAAAAAAGTTCTCATGAAAATATAAATTGGAGTACCCATAAGATCTGTTGCATGTAGTATTTAAAAACTTTTGATATGTATTTATAGATATCTACATCTATATCAACCGATCCATAAACTCATATTCACACAGATTATCTGCAGGGATCAATGAAAAAAAAAAGTAAAAAATTTCAGTAAACTAGAGAAGGTTGAGAAAACAATGCTTACAATTGTGTGATTTGGAAAAACTAAGAGTGAAAAAATGTCTGTGGTTGAGAAATTGAGGATCTAAATCTGTTTCAATAGAAGTAGGGTTGTCGAATGGGCGAGTTCAAAAAGACCAAACCACCCGGCCGCCACCGTCCATCGCTTGGCGTGGGGTTGGTCTGATTCAGGTTGAAAGGATCCTGATTATCTCGGGTGGGTTTATTCGGTTAGTTTATTCAAAAGAAAAACCATGAAAAGAAGATGCGATGATGAGGGAAAACCCTGATCAAGAGGAGAAATGACATATTCAGATCTAGAGAAGAGAGGATAAGTGGTGGCGTTTAGGGTCCGTCGAGGATAAGCGAGTGAGAACTGGTGGTGGATCGTGTTCTACCGAGTAGAAGTGGTGGACTAGTGGTCTGAGGCGGCATATATGATTCAGGTTTTCAGGAGTTTCTGCTAAAACCTAGGGTTATAGGATAGTGAAAGTATATATATTGCTCCTGGGCTAGGGTTGGAATTGGCTTGGGTTGATTTTTTTCTTTCTAGGACCTGGTTCGGTTGGGCTGACCCCTAAACAAAAATCGACAGGCCTGAACCACTAAAAACCAGATTC
This sequence comes from Lotus japonicus, assembly GCF_012489685.1. Lineage (NCBI taxonomy): Eukaryota > Viridiplantae > Streptophyta > Magnoliopsida > Fabales > Fabaceae > Lotus > Lotus japonicus. The sequence continues at coordinate 18,249,077 of NC_080042.1, read as the reverse complement.
CTACACCTAAAAGAACAACGTCAGAACCGACCCAACCAGTTCAACATAAAAATCCTATTTTAGCGGGTTCCGACCAAATCTGAATTTTTTGACCAACTTAAATAAAAGAAAGGCACAATTAACAAGAAAAAGAAGAGATCGAAGACATAGGAAGAAGAAAGAGGAGTATGCGGAGGAGGAGGGGGAGGACGATAAGGGGGCTAAAATAACAAGAAGACAATAAATGCGTTTATTATTCTCATGTTCCGCCAGTTTCTATCCAATACTCAGAAAGAAAGAAAACCACATTTATCAAGAAATCCAACTAATGTTTTAAACTTTCATAGGTTTAAATCCAATAGTGAGAAAAAGCGAAAGAAATACATTTATAAAGTAATGCAGTTAATATTTTTTACTTTATAAACCATTAGTTATTTTTCTATTTTTTCTTTTATAGTATATATATATCATCATTTATTCATATCATAATTAAGGGCATTATTAGAAAAAACCATTTAATGGACTTTTAAAATTATAAGTGAATAAACATATATATATATATATATATAATTTCTATCTAGGTGAAAAATGTAAAAGAAAGAAATGGATTTATTTTAAAAATGGGTCGCCATATGACATGATTTTGGTGGGGTGGGCTGTTATGGGCGATGCAAGCACTACATTTGTAAGGATCAACCACAGTTTGCTACGTATTTACAAGTGGATCTCACGGATATTACAAAATGGATGCTTAGAACCAAGATTTCTTAGATTATCAAGAAATAATTAGGAGGCAAGTATAGAAAGAACATATATATAAGAGCACAAGAATGCATGCCAATAGAGAAACATAGATCTATAGCAAAAACAACATGTTTTACAAAAAAAGAGCGGTAATGAAAAGAAAAATTTGAATACCCATAAGATTTGTAGCATGTAGTATTTAAAAACCTTTGATATGTATTTATATATCTACATGTATATCAACCAATCTAGCAAATATATATTCACTCTAATTATCCACAAAGGTCAAACAATAAAAAGTAAACATTTATAGTGAACTAGAGAAGGTTGAGAAAAAATGCTTACAATTGTGGGATTTGGGAGATACTAAGAGTACAAAAATGTATGTGGTTGAGAAATTGAGGATCTCGAATCTTTTTAGATCGAAGAAAGGCATAAGAAATATGAGAAGAAATCGAAGGCATAGGTAGAAGAAAGAGGAGGAGGAGGAGGAGAAGGAAAAAGAACAAAACACAATTTATGGGTTAATTATACTCCTTTAGTTTCTATCCAACCGTCAAAAGGATAGAAAAACTTACTTATCAAGAAATCCAACTAATGTTTTCATCTTTCAAAGGTTTATATCAAATAATAATAATAAATGAAAAAACACATTTATCAAGTAATGCAATTAATATTTTAAATTTAAAAACTATTAATTTAGTTTCATATTTTTCCTTTGAAATATATACGTATTTCTCAATATTTATCAGTATCATAATTAAGAACATCGTCTCTCTCTCTGAACCTGTGTGCAACAGTTTCGACCTTTCTTTGCTTTCTTGGCGTTGGCGCCGCCTCTCCTCCTTGCGTGGAGGCGGCGCCTCCCTTTGTTTCCTGGCGAAAGTTCCTGCCCTGTCCAGCGTTTTGTTCTTCTCTGCTTCTCTTCAGATTTCCTTTCTTTCATTTCAACCCATGGCGTTTTGTCCCTTGTGTTTTCCTTGGATCTTGGTTGTTCGTTCTTCGCCATTCGTTTGTTCAACTCTGATGTTCTGATTCCGGGCGAAAAAATCGTTGTGGGTCTTGAGATTTGTGGTTCAGATCTGCTTCTGCACAGATCCCGCTCCTTCTAGGTGGTTTCGTGGTGGTTGTTCCCTTCGTTGTCGTCGCCGTCGGTGTTCGCTTATATTTCTGTTAGTTGTGCATCTTTCCCTTCCCTGTTTTCCCTTGCTGGTTCAGGTTTGTGGAAGGTTAGGTGGCGGCTCCTGCTCAATCCTTCCGGGTTTGTGGATTCTTTGTTGTCCCCTCCGTTGTCATTGACGTTGGTGCTCACTTCTGCTAGTTGCGCATCGTTTCGTTCCCTGTTTTCTCTTGCTGGTTCAGGTTTATGGAAGGTCTGGTAGCGGTTCCTGCTTAGTCCTTGCGTGTATGTGGCTTTTTGGTGGTTTCATGGTGGCTGGGTTTATCACAGTAGGTGATGTTTTGTGGGGTTGAGTTGAGGATGGGGTGTTCCCATTTGGTTGAGCCTATGCTGCTTCTAGCGTCCTGAGTCGTGGCTAAGGAGTTCCCATTTGGTTGAGCCTATGTTTCTTCTCGTGTACTGAGTCGTGGCAGAGGAGTTCCTGTTTGGTTGAGCCTATGTTGCTTCTCGTGTCCTGAGTCGTGGCTGAGGAGTTCCCGTTTTTTTGAGCCTGTGCTACATCTTGATTCTATGGGGTGTCCCTCATCTGGTGATTAATTCGAGGTTGCATTTCGCTAAGTCAGGGGTTGCTTTGAGGGTTAGTTTTACAACTATCTCGTTCATTGTTGTTTGTGGAGCCGATTGCTTGACAAGGTGTTTGATGTGTGGGTGATGGAGGCGTTGATGGGGCTGGCAATCGACGTTGTTTCGGGTCCTAGTGGCTGGCTTGTGCTCTCTTAGGGTTTTAGATTCCATGTGTTGTTGTTTTGGCTTGAAGCATGCGATCATGCTAGTGGTTGCGTTTGTTGGGCAGGGATCTTTGTGGTTGGGTTATTGTTTGGCGATCTATGGTTTTCCGTGACTTTCGGGGTTTTACGCATTTTATCTAATTTTATCTTGTTGGGGCTTTGTACTTTTCAATCTTTAAAAAGCTTTAAAAAGATTGAATCTTTATTAATATATATCATTTTGCTTTCAAAAAAAATTTATTGGAAATAAACCATTTAATGCACTCTTGAAATTATATATATTCTCTTATAATTTCAATAGTGCATTAAATGGTTTATTTCCAATAATGAGTTTTTTAAAGCAAAATGATATATATTAATAAAGATTCAAACTTTATAAAGATTGAAAAGTATAAAGCTCCAACAAGACAAAATCAGATAAAATGACTAAAACTCCGAAATCCACGAAAAACCATAGATCCCCAAACAATAACTCAACCACAAAGATCCCCTCCCAACAAACCCAACCACAAGCATGATCGCATGCGTCAAGCCAAAACCACAACACATGGAATCTGAAACCCTAAGAGAGCACAAGCCAACCATGGGGACCCGAAACAACGTCAACTGCAAGCCTCATCAACGCCTCCATCACCCACACATCAAACACCTTGTCAAGCAATCGGCTCCGCAAACAACAATGAATGAGATAGTTGTAAACCAAACCCTCAAAGAAACCCCTCACCTAGCAAATTGCAACCTCGAAACAATCCCAGATTGAGGGACGTCCCATAGAATTAAGATGTAGCATAGGCTCAACCAAACGGGAACTCCTCAGCCACGACTCAGGACACGAGAAGCAACATAGGCTCAACCAAACGGGAACTCCACAGCCACAACCTAGGACGCTAGAAGCAGCATAGGCTCAACCAAATGGGAACACCCCAGCCTCAACTTTACCCCACAAAACATCACCTACTATGATAAACCCAACCACCATGAAACCACCAAAAAACCACCAACTCGCAAGGACTGAGCAAGAACTGCTACCTGACCTTTCACAAATCTGAACCAGCAAGAGAAAACAGGGAAAGAAACAATGCGCAGCTAGCAGAAAAGAGCACCAACGTCGACGGCAATGGAGGGGGCAGCAAAGAATCCACCAACCCGCAAGGACTGAGCAGGAGCCGCCACCAGACCTTCCACAAACCTGAACCAGCAATCCCATTTTTTAGATATCATAAGATATCTTATAATATACAATCCCATTTTTTAGTCTTTGAAATAGTGTAAACATGTACCTATTATTTTTTCTAAATCTAAGAAACAACTCATTTTCCTAATAAGTGCTTCAAAAATTAGACCTTATTTGTTTATGCCAGAGTATATATTAATATATATGAATGAACACAAAGGTATTGGACATTTCAAATATATATAATCAAACTATCACAGTAAATACTACTATAGCTTCCAGTTTGAAGTGCAAATAAATAATTCACATTTTGAGAAATAGTAGCGCACCCAAGGGAGATAATTATAATTATTCAAATATATAATTGAAAAGTATGTGGGATTGTTGTTTGGACAGTATATTTTGGGGTTAAGTTAATTATTAGGAGAAAGATTTTTAGAGAGATGAGAGAGAGAGAGAAAGGGTCTGGTTGGAGACCTCCGGCGCGGTGGCACCGCCCTTGGAGTCAATCGGAGGATGTACGGCGGTGGGAGGGATCTCCAAGGTGGCGGCTTTCAAATTACTCCACGGGAGCCAGAGGGGGCCAATACCAGAAACATCATCGGGTTTATGGAGCTGAACGTACAGCTTTCAGACAGCAACGTACACATTGGGAACGAGATGGAAGAACTACTAATAATGGTGGAATTGGGAGGCAAACGGATCATCAAACAACTCGGCAGCAACCATGGTTTAACCAACAGGGAGCAAACGTGCAACAACAAAGACAGCAGCAAGCTCCAATAAACCAGTCAAGAATTCATGGGACTCAAAGAAGCAAACATCAAAATGAGTCATTCTCAGTTTTTGTGGATGGTTTAGGTGATAGAATGACAACCCAGAGATTGCGATCAGTCTTTGAAAGGGTAGGACGACTGAGGAGTGTCTTCATTCAGCAGAAGAAAAAGTATCACCGACGTTTTCGCTTTGGCTTTCTTCGTTTTCATTGTAATGATGAGGCCTGGGAAGCAATTCGTATGTTCCATGGTATGAGGCTAGATGGCTCATACATGGTGGTTCAAAAAGCAAATATTCAGCCACCTTTGCGCACACCTGTGGCTCATAAATCAGGGGAAAATGTTCCGGGGAAAGTGTGGAGACCAAAGGCACAACAGCAGGGGAGGAAGCAAGAACCGTCTCCAGCAACAGACGTCAAGTTAGGGCTGATTGGTGCTGCAGTCCAACCAGCAACATGCCAATTACGTGTGGTGGATTCTGACTTAGATGAAGAATGGGTTCTGAGATGTGCCAGGGCACGAACCTTACTGTCCATGCCAGTGGAAATATTACAGGAACAATTTAGCCAGATTGGTTTGTTCAACTTTCGTTTAATTCCCCTGGGAGCAGATGAGGTGCTACTGGAATTTGAAACAAAGGATGAGATGGAAGAAACCATCACAGAATGCAGTTTCTTTTTAGAACAGAAGCTGTGTGATATCAAGCCCTGTACAATACTTTCTTTTGGCGTAACCCAACTTATCTGGATTCGATTATGGCAGGTACCACTGGGCTTGTGGAGCGAAGCATTCTTTACATCCGTCGGAAACAGGCTAGGGAACTATGTTATGTCTGATTCTGCTACTTTGTTGCGACATCGAGCAGACTTTGCTCGCATTTTGGTCCGTACACATCATCCGATTCTTCACTGTTTTACCATGGCGGTTGATGTGAGTGGTACGTCGTGTATTGTCTTGGTTGAAAAGGATCCTACAGCTTATGATTATGGGGCTGTAGAGGTGAAGCCGGCAACACCAGTAAAAGTGTACAATTCAGATGAGGATTTGAGCACTAATGATGGAAGCATGGGGGAAGAAGGGGGAGACGATGGGAGAGATGGAGAAACTCCGTTTGATGATGTTTTGGATGAAGAGGATGAGATATTTCGGGATGGTGCGGCAGAGGGCTTGAAGACGTGTTGTAAATCCGAATCCACTGGAGCGCTGGAAGAAGTGAGTCTCACGGCGGGAGTGGTTTTGCCGGTTACGGTGGCGGCGCCGGAGATGGAACAGGGGGTTGTCGACAAGTTTGAGCGTCTGCAAGCAGAGGGGACAGCAGTTTTGCACGTTACAGAAAACATTCAAAATACGAATGTAATCAATTCTGGGGAGCAACAGAAGGAACGGTTGGAGGATATCATCAATTCAGGTTATTCAATTGAGGAAATTAAGGTGTGGAGAGCAAATTTAAAATCTGATGAGATTTGTTTTAATGGAAATCAAATATTGGATAAATTTATTCAAAATCAAGGAAGAGTTTTTGCTGTTACTGGTTATTCCTTTAATGCTGATGATTTGAATCAGAAATCAAATATTTGTTGGCCTTATTCTGCATTGAACTGGGACCCACAATTATTTACAAACAAATCAGAAACTAAGCCGTGTTTGCCTATCAGGAAAAACCAGAAAAACACATTCGGTGCTTTTACGGGTTCTGATGAAAATTTGCAAGTTTCTGAGTCTAGGGGAATCACAGACGTGTTTGTGCATACATCACCACACCAAATAATTCGACATCGTGCAATTCCAGAGGCTACTGTGCGCTTAGCTTCCACACCTGAGGTAACAATACGTTCATGTTCACCAATTTCGCCATCTTTTGTGTTTCCTGGTCCAGTCACGCCTGCTGCTGCTGCTATCCCTGAGACTCAATTAGAAGAGAACGGCCAGAATACAAATTCGTCAAAGAAGTCATCACAGAGGGGTCGTCCTAAGGGAAGCAAGAACAAACCGAAACCCCTCCCACTTGATTTTCTAGAGCCGGTGCCCGGGGAGGATGGAGTGTCAACTAGAGCTCAGAGAACATGGCTACTTGGAAAACGTTTGGGTTTGAAACCGCGAGGATCAGAGGCTTTGATGCTCCGTGGTTTAGAAACTCAAATTCGCCAAAATCATCCACACCTCAATTAATATGTCAGGTCCTTGGCTGACATGGAACGTCCGTGGCTTGGGAGGAACAACGAAGCGGGAAGCAGTAAAGAAAGCAATTTTGCATTTGAAACCAGAACTAGTTCTGTTACAGGAAACAAAACTGAATGAACTTCGGGAGCGTACAGTAATTTCTTGGACTAAAAGTCTCAATATGCAGCATGCTGAATCTAGTTCTGTTGGAACAGCTGGGGGGTTGATGTGTTTGTGGAGGGAGAGTTCTTTGCAGGTTCTGACAGTGGCCGTAGAAACGTGGTTTATTCTTCTGACTGTGAAGTTGCCTAATATTGATCAAACAGTGCTGATTGGAAATGTTTATGGTCCTCATTCTGTGTCAGATCGTAGTCTTTGTCTTGAAGCTCTAAAGCAACGGGTTTTATGCCATGGCGGTTTGGTCTGTATAGGGGGAGATTTTAATGCGGTGCTACTGGCCTCTGAACGCACATCAGGTCGTGTCCTTGACGTGGGTGATTCATCCTTTCAGCAGTTTGTACAAGACAGCAATTTATTGGATTTACCACTGAATAATGGCGATTATACTTGGTTTTCTAGTCGGAACGAAGGGATTTGGAGTCGCTTGGATCGTTGGTTAGTGTCTGATGAGGTCCTGGTAACGTTCTCTAATATTTCTCAATCTGTTTTACCATGGAATGTATCTGATCATAGGGCGGTGGGTTTATTTTTTGGGGTGCCTGATTCGGGACCAAAACCATTTTATTATTTTAATCATTGGGTTGATGAGGAGGGTTTTAAAGAATTAGTGGAGGCTTGGTGGACATCTGCTGTGTATCAAGGGTGGTCGGGTCATGTGTTGCAACAAAAGCTAAGAGGATTGAGAGGAAAAATTCGAGAGTGGCGTAGAAAGAAGGGTGCATGGGGTGTAGAAAAAATTGCCAATCTAGAGAAAAGATTACAGGAGGTGATGAGTGAGTTAGAAGCAGAGGGGGGTTCAGAGGCTCTGAATAAGGAGAGAAGGATGGTTTTAGAGGCTTTGTGGCGGGCATACCGTGAGGAGGAAAGAATATGGTTACAAAAGTCAAGGGTAAGGTGGTTGAAGGAGGGAGACAGAAACACAAAATACTTTCACCGTGTGTGTAAGGCACGTACAGTAAAGAAAACCATCACGCAGCTAAGGTATGGTGGGCGTCTGTTAACTTCCCCAGATGAGATAAAAGAAGCTATGCGAGCACATTTTATTAATTTTTTCCGCAAGGATGGTGGTCCTAGGCCGTGGTTCTCAAACAGCAAATTAAATAAAGTGTCGGAGGCACAAAAGCACTTTTTGGAAGCAGATTTTACAGTGGAGGAAATATGGGAGGTGGTAAAGAATTTTGATGGGAATAGAGCTCCTGGTCCTGATGGTTTCAGCATGGATTTTTTCAAAAAATTCTGGAACTTAATTAAAGATGAACTGTTATGTTTTTTCAATGATTTTTTCATGTCAGGACAGCTGGTGAGGGGTCTAAATTCCACTTTTATAGCTCTTATTCCTAAAGGGGGTGAACAAGAGCAAATATCGGACTACAGGCCAATCAGCTTAATTGGAAGTATTTATAAACTGCTGTCAAAAGTCCTTTCTGTGCGTCTGAGTTCGATGCTGCCATGTCTGTTAAGCCAGAATCAATTCGCTTTCACTACAGGTCGTCAGATTGCCGATTGCTCTCTAATTGCTAATGAAATTGTCCACACCATGGCTTCAAGGCCAGAAGGAGGTTTGCTATTTAAAATTGATTTTGCAAAAGCTTATGATAATGTTGAATGGGATTTTATGCTGGAGCTTCTGCAGGAAATGGGTTTTGGGGAAAAATGGATTAGCTGGATGCAGGTGTGCGTTTCAACAGCTTCCTTAGCAGTCCTGGTTAATGGCTCGCCTTCTGATTTCTTTAATATTCAGAAGGGACTACGTCAGGGTGATCCCCTCTCACCTTTACTATTTAATATTGTGGCAAACGGGATGTCCTGCATGCTTAATCAGTTACTGGAAGGGGACGCACCATGTGGAGTGGAATTGGCGCCGGGGTTCCGCATAAATCATTTACAGTTTGCAGATGATTCCTTGCTGTTTTCTGATTGTGATGAGCTTCAGTTCCAGTCTCTAGCCATGGCAATTGAAGCTTACTTATACAGTTCAGGGTTGAAGGTAAATTTTAACAAATCAGCGGTTTATGGGATGAATGCCAATTCTTCTATGGTACAACAAGCTGCAACTTGGTGGAATTTTAAAATCGGCACGCTACCTTTCATTTATCTTGGGTCTCCATTGGGTGGCAATCCTAGAAGATTGTCTTTCTGGAATCCGGTGCTAGAAAATATGACTGCAAAATTGGGTTTGTGGAGTTCACGCTTCTTGACTTTAAGTGGTCGATTTGTTCTGATAAAATCTGTTCTCAATGCTATTCCATTGTACTATATGGCTCTCTATAAAGCTCCGAAGGGGATAATTCAGCGGATAGAGAGGATTATGCGTCGGTTCCTATGGGGGGGGCCTTCTGGTGAAAATAAAATCATGTGGATAGCATGGGAAGACTTGTGTAAGGGTACCCGGTTTGGAGGCCTAGGAGTGGGTTTTCTTGAATGGAAAAATAAGGCTATGCTTTTAAAGTGGGTGTGGCGGTTTGGTCGGGAGAGAGATGCTCTATGGAGGGAGGTGGTTTGTAAAAAATATGGTTTACCACTGCAGCTGATATCTTTTAATGTTGACCCGGCTGATGTGAAAAAATTATCTAAGCCTTTGGCAGATGTGTATGGTGTTTGGCGTGATAGTGGGTTAGTGGGCAATGTCTTTAGGGATGGTTTGGCTTGTCAGATAGGGAGGGGAAGTGATGTATTTTTCTGGTTGGATCATTGGATAGGTTCTGCGCCTCTAAAAGTGGCTTTCCCTCGGGTGTTTGCACTAGCAGTTAATAAGAGGGCATTGGTGAGGGAGTATGGCACGGTTTTAGGTCCTCAATGGATATGGAATATTGCTTTTGTACGTGATTTTCTGGGTTGGGAGAGACAACAGTATGATGATTTACAGGCACTCCTTCAGACTTTGGTTCCCAAACAGGGGGAGAGGGCGGACAGAGATTCCATAATTTGGAAACATGATAATATGGGGCTCTACAGTGTAAAGTCTATGTGTGCAGTTGTGGAAGCCCGATGGTTCACTGAGGAGGGATGGTCTGTCCCTCAATTCTTGAGGCCTATCTTACCTTCAAAAATTGCTTTATTTTTGTGGCAGGTGCAGAAGAACAGAATTGCTTCAAAGGAGAACTTGGAACAAAGGGGGGTGGTCTTAGAGAATGGTGCATCTTGTATTTTTTGCTTGTCTACAACAGAGACAGTGGCACACCTTTTTTTGCATTGTCCCCAGATATGGATGCTATGGACAGCAGTGTTACAGAGGGAGGGCATTATGTGGTCTATTCCAGAATCAGTTTTGACATTGCTGGCTGAGTGGAGTCAGTTACGCAAAAATACATCAAGAATTCTGTGGGAGATGATTCCTTATGCATTATGCTGGGAGATATGGATGGCAAGGAATAATGTGATTTTCCATGATAAACTTTTTGATGTGGAAGCCATTTGGGAGTCTCATGTATTTTTACTGTTTACTTGGATAAGAGCTTGGTGGAAAGATTGTCCTTATGATGCAACTCAGTTTGAAAGGGGCTTCTCAAAAATTGATCTATCTGCCAAGGTTAGTGTACGGCCTCTTATCCCTTGGAAACCACCTCAAGGGAAGATTTTGAAATTCAATGTGGATGGTTCTTTTCAATCAGGACGAGCAGGCATTGGGGGGATTTTGAGGAATAGTGCAAAGGAGGTGATTGGGGAGTTTTCTAGAAAGGTGGAGGTAAAACGAGCTGATGAGGCGGAGGTTTTGGCAATCTTGTATGCCTTATTATTTTGTCAGCAATTCATGATAGTTTCGATTCTAATTGAGAGTGACTCAAGTCTTGCTGTTGATTGGGTGAGCGGAACAAAAAATAGACCTTGGAATTTAACTAATGAGTTGAATATGATTGATTATTTATATCCATTGGTGGAGTGCTGTGGGGTGTCTCATATTTTGAGGGAAGGGAATATGGAGGCGGACGCACTCGCAAAGGAGGGATGTTCTCGTGAGGTGCCAATTTGGAAATATGTTGGACAACAAGGCTAACATAACATGCTTGGCTGGTTGTTTTGTTTCTTATTGTGTTTCTGCAGGGTCATAAAGCTATGGGAGATTTTGCGGCGTAGTATTCGCATCAATTTTGTCGCTGTCTTGCTGTTTTGTAAATTTCTGGAGGGGCTTGCTGTTTGCTGGTTTTTCAGTTTGCTGTTGCTGTTTTCTGGAGTGCTGCTGGTGCTGTTTGCAGCTTTCTGTTTTGCTGTAACTGCTGCTGCGTCGTTTGATAATGCTGTCTGTTTTTGCTGAGTACTGTTGCAGCTGTTTTTGCCTGGTTGCTGGTGTCTGTTTGCTGTTGCTGAGTGCTGTCGCTGCTGCCTGTTTGCTGTTGCTGCTGCGCCTGTTTTCTGTTTGCTGTTTGGCCTGCTTACTGTTGCTGTTTGCTGTTTATGTGTCATAGAAAATTTAGAAATGTTGCTGTTTTAATGGTGTACGAGTTTCAGATGCTGTTTTGGACTTTTTTCATGTTTCCTAGTAGCTGGGTGGCTATCCCAAGTTGGTGGTACTCTTTTTCCTTGCTGGGGTTTTTCCCAATAGGTTTTTCTCAGTAAGGTTTTAATGAGGCTCCTTCTTGGGAATATGCTAGTGGTCACCCTGCGGGTTGGTGGTGGGTTTGGTGCACTTTTGCACATCGTTTTTCAGGAACTTCTCTGATTCATATTGTACCTGGCTCTGGTCTTGGGACTATTTTGTCTCAAGCAAATTCTTAATACTATTCATGTCGTTTTCAAAAAAAATAATAATTGAAAAGTATGTATTCAATGTCAATTTTATATGTAAGTGCAGACTAAACTAGATATGATAATGATGAGTTCAAAACAAACTAGATACGATAATGATGAGGTGATAGAATGAAACGAAGAATTTACCTTGCAAACTACTATGAAAATTCAATAGAGTTATAATATATTTAGGCTACAAAAGTATACTTGATAAACTTAAAAACCTATAAAATAAAATCAAATAAGTAAAGTAGTGTATGTTATACATTCCTTTTTTTTTCAAGGAATCAAATATATCATATATATAAAAATATTTATTCTTCATAAATTTAGAACAAAGTCAATAAATTTACTCAATATTCTCTTATATTTCATAGAAAATATTACTTAATTAATTTTTATATAAATAAAAATTATAGGAGTCTATAAAAAATAAAATTGCAAGTAAAGAAACATGAGTATAATAAAAATACAAAAAATTAACTACCAACATAATTCATTTCTCAAAATTTTATTTTAAAAATGAAAACTATTTTTAAAATAAATTTTCAAACTTATATTCATAAAAAATAAAGAAAAAGGGACAAGAGAGTGAGGGGAGGAGGGGCACCCTCTAGGATAAAATGACTTGATAAAATATTTTGCGAGCTTGAAACCCATGACTTAAAAACAAAAACAAAATCGAAAAATATTTCCTAGATAATTTGTGGCTTTTATTTGTTTTAAAATTGATAATTCATTAAAAATAAGATCTATTTTTTATAATTATTCCTATCAAACTTTTTTATTTTCATTTTTTAAATTTTAAAAATCAAAATAAATGTATTGAAATAATAAACAAACATGGATTGGGAATAGTTTGATAGTACTGAACAAAAAGCTTTATGTATGGATCAAAGAACTTAAATAGGAGTCAACTTCTCCATTTAGCTCCGAATACATGTTTATTGAAGAAAAAATAGACCGTGTATGTTGTTTCCAATATTTATAATTTGAAATAATGTTAAAAAAATTAGATTATCAAGGAAAATTTAGGAGGCCAATTGAGAACCAACATATTTATAGTTGCTCCATAATGCATACAGCAAAGAAACATAGATCTATGGGAAAAAACACCAATAATCAATCATTCACAACATGATTTAGAAAAAAAAGTTGTCATGAATATATAAATTGGACTACCCATAAGATCTGTTGCATGTAGTATTTAAAAACTTTTGATATGTATTTATATATATCTACATCTATATCAACCGATCCATTAGCTCATATTCACACAGATTATCCGCACGGATCAATGAAAAAAAAAGTAAAAAATTTCAGTAAACTAGAGAAGGTTGAGAAAACAATGCTTACAATTGTGTGATTTGGAAGAAACTAAGAGTGAAAAAATGTCTGTGGTTGATAAATTGAGGATTTGGAATATGTTTCAATAGAAGTAGGGTTGTCGAACGGGCGGGTTCAAAAACACCAAACCACCCGGCCGCCACCGTCCCTCGCTTGGCGTGGGGTTGCTCTGATTCGGGTTGAAAAGATCCTGATTATCTCGGGTGGGTTTATTAGTTTATTCAAAAGAAAAACCATGAAAAGAAGATGAGAAGATGAGGAAAAACCCTGATCTAGAGGAGAAATGACATATTCAGATCTAGAGAAGAGAGGATAAGTGGTGGCGTTTAGGGTCCGTCGAGGATAAGAGAGTGAGAACTGGTGGTGGATCGTGATCTGTCGAGTAGAAGTGGTGGACTAGTGATGTGAGGCGGCATATAGAATTTAGGTTTTCAGGAGTTTCTGCTAAAAGCAAGGGTTATAGGGTAGTGAAAGTATATATATTGCTCCTGGGCTAGGGTTGGAATGGGCTTGGGTTGATTTCTTTTCTTTCTAGGACCTGGTTCGGTTGGGCTGGATCCCAAAGAAAAACTGACCGGTCTGAACCACTAAAAACCAGATTCCTACCCCTAAAAGAACCATGTATGAACCGACCCAACCAGTTCAACATAAAAAATCCTATTTTAGCTGGTTCCGACCAGATCAGATTTTTTTGACCACGTTAGATAAAAGAAAGGCACTATTAACTAGAAAAAGAAGAGATCGAAGACATAGGAAGAAGAAAGAGGAGTATGCGGAGGGGGGGGGGGGAGGACGATAAGGGGGCTAAAATAACAAGAAGACAATAAATGCGTTCATTATTCTCATTTTCCGCCGGTTTCCATCTAATACCCAGAAAGAAAGAAAACTACATTTATCAAGAAATCCAACTAATGTTTTTAACTTTCATAAGTTTATATCCAATTGTGAGAAAAAGCGAAAGAAATACATTTATAAAGTAATGCAGTTAATATTTTTAACTTTATAAACCATTAGTTATTTTTCTATTTTTTCCTTTATAGTATATATATATAAATTTCAAAAGTCCATTAAATGGTTTTTTCTAATAATGCCCTTAATGATGATATGAATAAATTATGAGAAATATATATATATATATATATATATATATATAATTTCTATCTAGGTCAAATATGTAAAAGAAACAAATGGATTTATTTCAAAAATGGGTGGCCATATGACATGATTTTGGTGTGGTGGGATGCACACACTACATTTGTAAGGATCAAGCACAGTGTGCTACGTGTTTACAAATGGATCTCACGGATATTACAAAATGGATGCTTAGAACCGAGATCTCTTAGATTACGAAGAAATAATTAGGAGGCAAGTGTAGAAAGAACATATATATGAGAGCACAAGAATGCATGCCAATAGATAAACATAGATCTATATAAAAAACACAAATAATCATTCACAACATGTTTTACAAAAAAAGAGCTGTAATGGAAAGAAAAATTTGAATACCCATAAGATTTGTAGCATGTAGTATTTAAAAACCTTTGATATGTATTTATATATCTACATGTATATCAACCAATCTAGCAAATATATATTCACACTAATTATCCACAAGGGTGAAACAATAAAAAGTAAACATTTTTAGTGAACTAGAGAAGGTTGAGAAAAAATGCTTACAATTGTGGGATTTGGGAGATACTAAGAGTACAAAAATGTATGTGGTTGAGAAATTGAGGATCTTGAATCTTTCTAGATCGAAGAAAGGCATAAGAAATATGAGAAGAAATCGAAGGCATAGGTAGAAGAAAGAGGAGGAGGAGGAGGAGAAGGAAAAAGAACAAAACACAATTTATGGGTTTATTATACTCCTTTAGTTTCTATCCAACCGTCAAAAGGAAAGAAAAACTTACTTATCAAGAAATCCAACTAATGTTTTCATCTTTCAAAGGTTTATATCAAATAATAATTATAAATGAAAAAACACATTTATCAAGTAATGCAATTAATATTTTAAATTTAAAAACTATTAATTAGTTTCATATTTTTTCCTTTGAAGTATATACGTCTTTCTCAATATTTATTGTTCTATCCAAGAACATAGAGATGAGGTACGGTACCCATGGGGAGAGGATCGTGATGTGAGAATCTAGAGAGAGTTTTAGTGTGTAACCGCTTGGAGAGAGAAACTAATTGAATTTAAAGCTTGTATTTCTCAAATGAGCTAAGAGTCCCTTACATTTGGTAACCGTCCCCTATTTATAGATTCGGGGGTTGGGCTTGGCGCTCCTAATTTCTCTTAATGGGTCAGTTGGGCCTCCCGGGAGAAGGCCCAATTTCCTGGCTTGCACGTCGCCCCGGGCTGGCGCGCCTGGGCGAGTGACCCTAGGGTCTCGCCCAGTCCACAAGTCCACAAGACACCGAGCTCGAAGCATGAGAGTTGAGTGTGTCTTTTAAGAAGAAACCTGAGCTGACAATTATGAGAAAACTAACTAGGGCTAAAGCCTAATGACTTAAAACAATCGCCAACATGGCTTGATAACTAAAGCCTAAGACTGATTTTGGCTTTCTTATCAAGTTTCTTCGGTCTTTTGAGTCCACAAGTGAGCTAGTGGTGACAACCATCTTTTACACTTGGTCTTCTCGCCCAGTTGCAGTCATGCATGCGTCATGAGTCGTGGTGGCTTGACGCGCATTAGGCCTATGCCACGTGGCAGGAGAGGTTTGCAGAATCCCAACTGCCTTCCTTGAAACGTCCCCTCAAGATCTCCGCAAAAGCCTGCCAGTTAGAATTTGAACCAATTATATTCAGTTGTTGCAGTTTCCATTTATTGCGACATTCCCACTCCCCGAAATCCCGCAACTGCAGTCATTTCTCCGTCGGTATGGTGCATGATTTTCCACCTTTCCCCATGTTTCCCAACGGCCCACAGCGCTCCCTCACACGTTTCCCCTCGATCATCATCATCCCCTTCCTATAAAGACGTTGCTTCCCCATCCCTCACTCTTTTCACAACCCCAACTCCTGGGCACCCTTTTTGCAAACGAAAACCCTTCAACACCCCATTGCCTCAGTTCACACAGCGCCCCACGCGCCGCCTTCTCTTCCGGTGAGTCCTTACAACTTCAGAGTATTTTTCATTTCCTGTGCCCATTCCTTTAATGGCTTCGAGACACCGAACCAAGAACTCCAGTCGCAATGTCACCATGGCCACCCCCTTACGGTACATTCCCCCTGTCGACTCTCCCCCTCCCCCCCGGGGGAGTTCCGCTTGATAAAAAAGACATTTCCGCTTTCCGAGCTAAGTCTTCATAAATTTAGAACAAGTCAATAAATTTACACAATATTCTCTTATATTTCATAGAAAATATTACTTAATTAATTTTTATATAGATTAAAATTATAGGAGTCTAAAAAAACTAAAATTTCAAGAAAATAAACATGAGTATAATAAAAATACAAAAACTTAACTACCAACTTGATTCATTTCTCAATTTTTTTAAAAAAATGAAAACTATTTTTATAATAAATTTTCAAACTTATATTCATACAAAAAAAAAGAAAAAAGGGATAAGAGAGTGAGGGGAAGAGGGGCACCCTCTAGGATAAAATGACTTGTAAAATATTTTGCGAGCTTGAAATCCATGACTTAAAAACAAAAACAAAATCGAAAAATATTTCCTAGATAATTTGTGGCTTTTATTAGTTTTAAAATTTATAATTCAATAAAAATAAGATCTATTTTTTATAATTATTCCTATCAAACTTTTTTATTTTCATTTTTCAAATTTTAAAAATCAATATTATTGTATTGAAATAATAAACAAACATGGTTTTGAGAATAGTTTGATAGTACTGAACAAAAAGCTTTATGTATGGATCAAAGAACTTAAATAGGAGTCAACTTCTCCATTTAGCTCCGAATACATGTTTCTTGAAGAAAAAATAGACCGTGTATATTGTTTCCAATATTTATAATTTGAAATAAGGTTAAAAAAATTGAATTATCAAGGAAAATTTAGGAGGTAAATTGAGA
This sequence comes from Lotus japonicus, assembly GCF_012489685.1. Classification (NCBI taxonomy): domain Eukaryota; kingdom Viridiplantae; phylum Streptophyta; class Magnoliopsida; order Fabales; family Fabaceae; genus Lotus; species Lotus japonicus. The sequence goes on along the minus strand of NC_080042.1, from coordinate 18,232,050 downwards.
ACCAACATATTTATAATTGCTCCATAATGCATACAACAAAGAAACATAGATCTATGGGAAAAAACACAAATAATCAATCATTCACAACATGATTTAGAAAAAAAAAGTTCTCATGAAAATATAAATTGGAGTACCCATAAGATCTGTTGCATGTAGTATTTAAAAACTTTTGATATGTATTTATAGATATCTACATCTATATCAACCGATCCATAAACTCATATTCACACAGATTATCTGCAGGGATCAATGAAAAAAAAAAGTAAAAAATTTCAGTAAACTAGGGAAGGTCGAGAAAACAATGCTTACAATTGTGTGATTTGGAAGAAACTAAGAGTGAAAAAATGTCTGTGGTTGAGAAATTGAGGATCTGAATCTGTTTCAATAGAAGTAGGGTTGTCGAACGGGCGAGTTCAAAAAGACCAAACCACCCGGCCGCCACCGTCCATCGCTTGGCGTGGAGTTGGTCTGATTCAGGTTGAAAGGATCCTGATTATCTCGGGTGGGTTTATTCGGTTAGTTTATTCAAAAGAAAAACCATGAAAAGAAGATGCGATGATGAGGGAAAACTCTGATCAAGAGGAGAAATGACATATTCAGATCTAGAGAAGAGAGGATAAGTGGTGGCGTTTAGGGTCCGTCGAGGATAAGAGAGTGAGAACTGGTGGTGGATCGTGTTCTACCAAGTAGAAGTGGTGGACTAGTGGTCTGAGGCGGCATATATGATTCGGGTTTTCAGGTGTTTCTGCTAAAACCTAGGGTTATAGGATAGTGAAAGTATATATATTGCTCCTGGGCTAGGGTTGGAATTGGCTTGGGTTGATTTTTTTTCTTTCTAGGACCTGGTTCGGTTGGGCTGACCCCTAAACAAAAACCGACAGGCCTGAACCACTAAAAACCAGATTCCTACACCTAAAAGAACAACGTCAGAACCGACCCAACCAGTTCAACATAAAAATCCTATTTTAGCGGGTTCCGGCCAAATCTGAATTTTTTGACCAACTTAGATAAAAGAAAGGCACAATTAACAAGAAAAAGAAGAGATCGAAGACATAGGAAGAAGAAAGAGGAGTATGCGGAGGAGGAGGGGGAGGACGATAAGGGGGCTAAAATAACAAGAAGACAATAAATGCGTTTATTATTCTCATGTTCCGCCAGTTTCTATCCAATACTCAGAAAGAAAGAAAACCACATTTATCAAGAAATCCAACTAATGTTTTAAACTTTCATAGGTTTAAATCCAATAGTGAGAAAAAGCGAAAGAAATACATTTATAAAGTAATGCAGTTAATATTTTTTACTTTATAAACCATTAGTTATTTTTCTATTTTTTCCTTTATAGTATATATATATCATCATTTATTCATATCATAATTAAGGGCATTATTAGAAAAACCATTTAATGGACTTTTAAAATTATAAGTGAATAAACATATATATATATATATATATATAATTTCTATCTAGGTGAAAAATGTAAAAGAAAGAAATGGATTTATTTTAAAAATGGGTCGCCATATGACATGATTTTGGTGGGGTGGGCTGTTATGGGCGATGCAAGCACTACATTTGTAAGGATCAACCACAGTTTGCTACGTATTTACAAGTGGATCTCACGGATATTACAAAATGGATGCTTAGAACCAAGATTTCTTAGATTATCAAGAAATAATTAGGAGGCAAGTATAGAAAGAACATATATATAAGAGCACAAGAATGCATGCCAATAGAGAAACATAGATCTATAGAAAGAACAACATGTTTTACAAAAAAAGAGCGGTAATGAAAAGAAAAATTTGAATACCCATAAGATTTGTAGCATGTAGTATTTAAAAACCTTTGATATGTATTTATATATCTACATGTATATCAACCAATCTAGCAAATATATATTCACTCTAATTATCCACAAAGGTCAAACAATAAAAAGTAAACATTTATAGTGAACAAGAGAAGGTTGAGAAAAAATGCTTACAATTGTGGGATTTGGGAGATACTAAGAGTACAAAAATGTATGTGGTTGAGAAATTGAGGATCTCGAATCTTTTTAGATCGAAGAAAGGCATAAGAAATATGAGAAGAAATCGAAGGCATAGGTAGAAGAAAGAGGAGGAGGAGGAGGAGAAGGAAAAAGAACAAAACACAATTTATGGGTTAATTATACTCCTTTAGTTTCTATCCAACCGTCAAAAGGATAGAAAAACTTACTTATCAAGAAATCCAACTAATGTTTTCATCTTTCAAAGGTTTATATCAAATAATAATAATAAATGAAAAAACACATTTATCAAGTAATGCAATTAATATTTTAAATTTAAAAACTATTAATTTTGTTTCATATTTTTCCTTTGAAATATATACGTATTTCTCAATATTTATCAGTATCATAATTAAGAACATCGTCTCTCTCTCTGAACCTGTGTGCAACAGTTTCGACCTTTCTTTGCTTTCTTGGCGTTGGCGGCGCCTCTCCTCCTTGCGTGGAGGCGGCGCCTCCCTTTGTTTCCTGGCGAAAGTTCCTGCCCTGTCCAGCGTTTTGTTCTTCTCTGCTTCTCTTCAGATTTCCTTTCTTTCATTTCAACCCATGGCGTTTTGTCCCTTGTGTTTTCCTTGGATCTTGGTTGTTCGTTCTTCGCCATTCGTTTGTTCAACTCTGATGTTCTGATTCCGGGCGAAAAAATCGTTGTGGGTCTTGAGATTTGCAGTTCAGATCTGCTTCTGCACAGATCCCGCTCCTTCTAGGTGGTTTCGTGGTGGTTGTTCCCTTCGTTGTCGTCGCCGTCGGTGTTCGCTTATATTTCTGTTAGTTGTGCATCTTTCCCTTCCCTGTTTTCCCTTGCTGGTTCAGGTTTGTGGAAGGTCAGGTGGCGGCTCCTGCTCAGTCCTTCCGGGTTTGTGGATTCTTTGTTGTCCCCTCCGTTGTCATTGACGTTGGTGCTCACTTCTGCTAGTTGCGCATCGTTTCGTTCCCTGTTTTCTCTTGCTGGTTCAGGTTTATGGAAGCTCTGGTAGCGGTTCCTGCTTAGTCCTTGCGTGTATGTGGCTTTTTGGTGGTTTCATGGTGGCTGGGTTTATCACAGTAGGTGATGTTTTGTGGGGTTGAGTTGAGGATGGGGTGTTCCCATTTGGTTGAGCCTATGCTGCTTCTAGCGTCCTGAGTCGTGGCTAAGGAGTTCCCATTTGGTTGAGCCTATGTTTCTTCTCGTGTACTGAGTCGTGGCAGAGGAGTTCCCGTTTGGTTGAGCCTATGTTGCTTCTCGTGTCCTGAGTCGTGGCTGAGGAGTTCCCGTTTTTTTGAGCCTGTGCTACATCTTGATTCTATGGGGTGTCCCTCATCTGGTGATTGTTTCGAGGTTGCATTTCGCTAAGTCAGGGGTTGCTTTGAGGGTTAGTTTTACAACTATCTCGTTCATTGTTGTTTGTGGAGCCGATTGCTTGACAAGGTGTTTGATGTGTGGGTGATGGAGGCGTTGATGGGGCTGGCAATCGACGTTGTTTCGGGTCCTGGTGGCTGGCTTGTGCTCTCTTAGGGTTTTAGATTCCATGTGTTGTTGTTTTGGCTTGAAGCATGCGATCATGCTAGTGGTTGGGTTTGTTGGGCAGGGATCTTTGTGGTTGGGTTATTGTTTGGCGATCTATGGTTTTCCGTGACTTTCGGGGTTTTACGCATTTTATCTAATTTTATCTTGTTGGGGCTTTGTACTTTTCAATCTTTAAAAAGCTTTAAAAAGATTGAATCTTTATTAATATATATCATTTTGCTTTCAAAAAAAATTTATTGGAAATAAACCATTTAATGCACTCTTGAAATTATATATATTCTCTTATAATTTCAATAGTGCATTAAATGGTTTATTTCCAATAATGAGTTTTTTAAAGCAAAATGATATATATTAATAAAGATTCAAACTTTATAAAGATTGAAAAGTATAAAGCTCCAACAAGACAAAATCAGATAAAATGACTAAAACTCCGAAATCCACGAAAAACCATAGATCCCCAAACAATAACTCAACCACAAAGATCCCCTGCCCAACAAACCCAACCACAAGCATGATCGCATGCGTCAAGCCAAAACCACAACACATGGAATCTGAAACCCTAAGAGAGCACAAGCCAACCATGGGGACCCGAAACAACGTCAACTGCAAGCCTCATCAACGCCTCCATCACCCACACATCAAACACCTTGTCAAGCAATCGGCTCCGCAAACAACAATGAATGAGATAGTTGTAAACCAAACCCTCAAAGAAACCCCTCACCTAGCAAATTGCAACCTCGAAACAATCCCAGATTGAGGGACGTCCCATAGAATTAAGATGTAGCATAGGCTCAACCAAACGGGAACTCCTCAGCCACGACTCAGGACACGAGAAGCAACATAGGCTCAACCAAACGGGAACTCCACAGCCACAACCTAGGACGCTAGAAGCAGCATAGGCTCAACCAAATGGGAACACCCCAGCCTCAACTTTACCCCACAAAACATCACCTACTATGATAAACCCAACCACCATGAAACCACCAAAAAACCACCAACTCGCAAGGACTGAGCAGGAACTGCTACTTGACCTTTCACAAATCTGAACCAGCAAGAGAAAACAGGGAAAGAAACAATGCGCAGCTAGCAGAAAAGAGCACCAACGTCGACGGCAATGGAGGGGGCAGCAAAGAATCCACCAACCCGCAAGGACTGAGCAGGAGCCGCCACCAGACCTTCCACAAACCTGAACCAGCAATCCCATTTTTTAGATATCATAAGATATCTTATAATATACAATCCCATTTTTTAGTCTTTGAAATAGTGTAAACATGTACCTATTATTTTTTCTAAATCCAAGAAACAACTCATTTTCCTAATAAGTGCTTCAAAAATTAGACCTTATTTGTTTATGCCAGAGTATATATTAATATATATGAATGAACACAAAGGTATTGGACATTTCAAATATATATAATCAAACTATCACAGTAAATACTACTATAGCTTCCAGTTTGAAGTGCAAATAAATAATTCACATTTTGAGAAATAGTAGCGCACCCAAGGGAGATAATTATAATTATTCAAATATATAATTGAAAAGTATGTATTCAATGTCAATTTTATATGTAAGTGCAGACTAAACTAGATATGATAATGATGAGTTCAAAACAAACTAGATACGATAATGATGAGGTGATAGAATGAAACGAAGAATTTACCTTGCAAACTACTATGAAAATTCAATAGAGTTATAATATATTTAGGCTACAAAAGTATACTTGATAAACTTAAAAACCTATAAAATAAAATCAAATAAGTAAAGTAGTGTATGTTATACATTCCTTTTTTTTTCAAGGAATCAAATATATCATATATATAAAAATATTTATTCTTCATAAATTTAGAACAAAGTTAATAAATTTACTCAATATTCTCTTATATTTCATAGAAAATATTACTTAATTAATTTTTATATAAATTAAAATTATAGGAGTCTATAAAAAATAAAATTGCAAGTAAAGAAACATGAGTATAATAAAAATACAAAAAATTAACTACCAACTTGATTCATTTCTCAAAATTTTATTTTAAAAATGAAAACTATTTTTAAAATAAATTTTCAAACTTATATTCATAAAAAATAAAGAAAAAGGGACAAGAGAGTGAGGGGAGGAGGGGCACCCTCTAGGATAAAATGACTTGATAAAATATTTTGCGAGCTTGAAACCCATGACTTAAAAACAAAAACAAAATCGAAAAATATTTCCTAGATAATTTGTGGCTTTTATTTGTTTTAAAATTGATAATTCATTAAAAATAAGATCTATTTTTTATAATTATTCCTATCAAACTTTTTTATTTTCATTTTTTAAATTTTAAAAATCAAAATCAATGTATTGAAATAATAAACAAACATGGATTGGGAATAGTTTGATAGTACTGAACAAAAAGCTTTATGTATGGATCAAAGAACTTAAATAGGAGTCAACTTCTCCATTTAGCTCCGAATACATGTTTATTGAAGAAAAAATAGACCGTGTATGTTGTTTCCAATATTTATAATTTGAAATAATGTTAAAAAAATTAGATTATCAAGGAAAATTTAGGAGGCCAATTGAGAACCAACATATTTATAGTTGCTCCATAATGCATACAGCAAAGAAACATAGATCTATGGGAAAAAACACCAATAATCAATCATTCACAACATGATTTAGAAAAAAAAGTTGTCATGAATATATAAATTGGACTACCCATAAGATCTGATGCATGTAGTATTTAAAAACTTTTGATATGTATTTATATATATCTACATCTATATCAACCGATCCATTAGCTCATATTCACACAGATTATCCGCACGGATCAATGAAAAAAAAAGTAAAAAATTTCAGTAAACTAGAGAAGGTTGAGAAAACAATGCTTACAATTGTGTGATTTGGAAGAAACTAAGAGTGAAAAAATGTCTGTGGTTGATAAATTGTGGATTTGGAATATGTTTCAATAGAAGTAGGGTTGTCGAACGGGCGAGTTCAAAAACACCAAACCACCCGGCCGCCACCGTCCCTCGCTTGGAGTGGGGTTGCTCTGATTCGGGTTGAAAAGATCCTGATTATCTCGGGTGGGTTTATTAGTTTATTCAAAAGAAAAACCATGAAAAGAAGATGAGAAGATGAGGAAAAACCCTGATCTAGAGGAGAAATGACATATTCAGATCTAGAGAAGAGAGGATAAGTGGTGGCGTTTAGGGTCCGTCGAGGATAAGAGAGTGAGAACTGGTGGTGGATCATGATCTGTCGAGTAGAAGTGGTGGACTAGTGATGTGAGGCGGCATATAGAATTTAGGTTTTCAGGAGTTTCTGCTAAAAGCAAGGGTTATAGGGTAGTGAAAGTATATATATTGCTCCTGGGCTAGGGTTGGAATGGGCTTGGGTTGATTTCTTTTCTTGCTAGGACCTGGTTCGGTTGGGCTGGATCCCAAAGAAAAACTGACCGGTCTGAACCACTAAAAACCAGATTCCTACACCTAAAAGAACCATGTATGAACCGACCCAACCAGTTCAACATAAAAAATCCTATTTTAGCTGGTTCCGACCAGATCAGATTTTTTTGACCACGTTAGATAAAAGAAAGGCACTATTAACTAGAAAAAGAAGAGATCGAAGACATAGGAAGAAGAAAGAGGAGTATGCGGAGGGGGGGGGGGGGGGAGGACGATAAGGGGGCTAAAATAACAAGAAGACAATAAATGCGTTCATTATTCTCATGTTCCGCCGGTTTCCATCTAATACCCAGAAAGAAAGAAAACTACATTTATCAAGAAATCCAACTAATGTTTTTAACTTTCATAAGTTTATATCCAATAGTGAGAAAAAGCGAAAGAAATACATTTATAAAGTAATGCAGTTAATATTTTTAACTTTATAAACCATTAGTTATTTTTCTATTTTTTCCTTTATAGTATATATATATAAATTTCAAAAGTCCATTAAATGGTTTTTTCTAATAATGCCCTTAATGATGATATGAATAAATTATGAGAAATATATATATATATATATATAATTTCTATCTAGGTCAAATATGTAAAAGAAACAAATGGATTTATTTCAAAAATGGGTGGCCATATGACATGATTTTGGTGTGGTGGGATGCACACACTACATTTGTAAGGATCAAGCACAGTGTGCTACGTGTTTACAAATGGATCTCACGGATATTACAAAATGGATGCTTAGAACCGAGATCTCTTAGATTACGAAGAAATAATTAGGAGGCAAGTGTAGAAAGAACATATATATGAGAGCACAAGAATGCATGCCAATAGAGAAACATAGATCTATATAAAAAACACAAATAATCATTCACAACATGTTTTACAAAAAAAGAGCTGTAATGGAAAGAAAAATTTGAATACCCATAAGATTTGTAGCATGTAGTATTTAAAAACCTTTGATATGTATTTATATATCTACATGTATATCAACCAATCTAGCAAATATATATTCACACTAATTATCCACAAGGGTGAAACAATAAAAAGTAAACATTTTTAGTGAACTAGAGAAGGTTGAGAAAAAATGCTTACAATTTTGGGATTTGGGAGATACTAAGAGTACAAAAATGTATGTGGTTGAGAAATTGAGGATCTTGAATCTTTCTAGATCGAAGAAAGGCATATGAAATATGAGAAGAAATCGAAGGCATAGGTAGAAGAAAGAGGAGGAGGAGGAGGAGAATGAAAAAGAACAAAACACAATTTATGGGTTTATTATACTCCTTTAGTTTCTATCCAACCGTCAAAAGGAAAGAAAAACTTACTTATCAAGAAATCCAACTAATGTTTTCATCTTTCAAAGGTTTATATCAAATAATAATAATAAATGAAAAAACACATTTATCAAGTAATGCAATTAATATTTTAAATTTAAAAACTATTAATTAGTTTCATATTTTTTCCTTTGAAGTATATACGTCTTTCTCAATATTTATTGTTCTATCCAAGAACATAGAGATGAGGTACGGTACCCATAGGGAGAGGATCATGATGTGAGAATCTAGAGAGAGTTTTAGTGTGTAGCCGCTTGGAGAGAGAAACTAATTGAATTTAAAGCTTGTATTTCTCAAATGAGCTAAGAGTCCCTTACATTTGGTAACCGTCCCCTATTTATAGATTCGGGGGTTGGGCTTGGCGCTCCTAATTTCTCTTAATGGGTCAGTTGGGCCTCCCGGGAGAAGGCCCAATTTCCTGGCTTGCACGTCGCCCCGGGCTGGCGCGCCTGGGCGAGTGACCCTAGGGTCTCGCCCAGTCCACAAGTCCACAAGACACCGAGCTCGAAGCATGAGAGTTGAGTGTGTCTTTTAAGAAGAAACCTGAGCTGACAATTATGAGAAAACTAACTAGGGCTAAAGCCTAATGACTTAAAACAATCGCCAACATGGCTTGATAACTAAAGCCTATGACTGATTTTGGTTTTCTTAACAAGTTTCTTCGGTCTTTTGAGTCCACAAGTGAGCTAGTGGTGACAACCTGTAAGACCCGGATTTTCGGAACAAGTTAATTTCCGACTCACGCGTGGAATCAGTGTAAGCGTGACAGGAGTTTGATATTTGAGAAAGATTAATGAAAAAGAAAGTTCAGGAATTGCTCGAGGAATGTGGCGTTGTTTCTTTCGGAGCTAGTGCGAGTCGTCTGCACACCTGCCTTATGGCGAGCGTGTCCAGAATAGGCTTTTTCGCTTCTAGAGCAACGTTTTAAGGGAGATTTCGAATCCTTGGAGAATTTAAAGATTCTCTTTATTTTTCCTTCGACCAGCGTTTCATTTCGGAACTCTGGACTGTACGCACGATAGTATTCACTTTTCGGAAGTTCGCCGACGCTAATTTCTTTGCTTCGAAACCCTAGATTCGAGCGATTGATGAAGACTTTTTCTATTCGGGATTTCTAACGAAGATTCCGTCCGCGTTGCCAGACTTGTTTCGACATTTCCAATCTTTCTTCTGTTGGAAGTTTTGTCGTCTGAGCATCACAGCAAAAAGTAGTTTTTCGGGACAGATTTAACTTACACCGCTTTTGAGATTTCCGATATCGTTTTTCCCAAATCTTAGATATTTGTTTTGAGTTCTGGAATTCTGACGCCGGAATCTCTCTTAGAATTCCACGGTGATCGTGCTGCAAAAATCGGAATCGCGAAATTTTCATTTTCCCGCGATTTCGCCCGCCTATAAATAGGCGAAAAAGCAAAATATCTTCCATTTTTCCTCCATTTGTGGCTGATTTCGTGGAGAGCAAGGGGGGAGGGGATTTCCGCGAAAACTTGACCAATCTTCGTGCAGTTCGTCCCTACTTCTAGGTATCGAGTTGAGGGAACTTTGGAAGACTCAGAGCAATTGTTTGAGGAGAACTTTGTTTGCGAAGCTGGAACAGCTCGAGGTTAGGGCAACTTGCTATATTTAGCTATGATTGCATGATAGGCGTCGATAAACTCGACCTATGCTTTATCTGATGTTGTATATGATGATGATTTATTGTTATGATTGTTTCATAACTTATGATATTGATGATGTGTTGAATTGAGCGTTTTGACGCAACTTCGGAGTGGAGATTCATTGATCTGGTGATCTTTGACATTTCGGGTTGGATGAACAACCCTAGGCAAGTCCGAATGTGGGGTTTGAGACTTAGCCATTTGTTGGGATTCGTTGGAATTCCTAGACTTTCCCCGGGAAATGTATTTTGGGTGGTTGATTTTTGGAAACTTAGAATGATAGAGCTTTCGAAAAATAAAGACTTGGGAAACTTAGACTTTGAGGAATAAACTCATAACCTGACTAATCTGAATTGAAATCATTTTTATTAACGTTTAAGTATAGGAAAACTAAAGGGGAAAATATTTACGAAAGACGGGGAAAAGTCGACTCTTGTTGTGGGTTTTGGAGAGTTTGGAATTGGGAAAGCCATCAAGGTGGGCTATGGTGATGATTGAAAGTCACCGAGTACTCTAGTACTCCTGGTAGTGTTGTTCGAGTCGTGTTGTATTGACCGGCACAGACTCTGGGTTTTGTTTGGGCTGTGTTGTATTGACCGACACTAGACCCTCGTGTATTCTTGTTGGTGGAGTTGTGTTGTATTGACCGACACTAACTCTTGGGTTGTTTTGAGTTTGGGTCGGAGCAGTTTTTGACCATCGAGATTTGATGAGTCAGATGACTCAAGAAGTCATCAAGGGTGATCGCACTCCTTTCATAATTAATTGTCTTTTGTCGCCGAATCGACATATACCTTCGGGTACAGTATATCTATATACCTTCGGGTACAGTATATCTATATACCTTCGGGTACAGTATATACCTTCGGGTACAGTATATGCCTTCGGAGCTTCACTGAGGCGTGAGACTTCGTAAAAGCATGGAACTTCACTGAAGCGTGAGACTTCGTGAAAGTGAGTAAGCTTCACTGAGGCGTGAGACTTCGTGAAAGCAGAAACTTCACTGAGGCGGGAGACCTCGTGGAGACGGGAACCTTCGCTGAGGCGGGAGACCTTGCGGAGACGGGAACCTTCGCTGAAGCGGGAGACTTCGCGGAGGCGTGCAACTTCACTGAAGCGTGAGACTTCGTGAAGGCGCGAAACTTCACTGAAGCGTGAGACTTCGTGAATGTGTGAGATTTCACTGAAGCGTGAGACTTCGTGAAAACGTAAGACCCCATTGAAGCGTGAGACTTCATGGAAGCGTGAGATTTCATCGCCGTTTACCCTAGGGCAACGACAGGGAACATTGGTTTAGTTGGATACGTGTGTGTTGGGAGGACGATACAATGTTTGACTAACATTATCACCTAACTTCATATGTTGAGATTATGATGATTTGATGTTGATGAACATCGTTAGGTATTAATGATTGAACTGTGTAGGAGATTCGAGAACATGCTATGTATATACCTTAGAGTAGGCAATACATAACTTATATGTATATAAATACAACATATGTATATATCCCCTCTATCACAAGTTGATTGTATATCTATTGTATTCTGTAAGTTGACCCTAGCGCCTTGGCTTTGTTTGTATGTTTGTGTTTGGGCGGTCGGCCTGCTGCCAGGCGTCTGTCAGCCGGTTCGTGATGATTCGTGGCGCGGGAAAGACCCGGAGCGGAATGACTATTACTAGAGCTTTCGACGAGGACCCGGACTTCATGCCTGATCGAGGGAGGGTCGCTGATAGTAGTGCGGGTTATGGGTGGTTAGAGTCTTTTGAGTTGGTTGTTACTGTAATAGCTCTGATTCGTTTTGCTTTTGGGACAAGGTAGGTTCCCGACGCATGACTTTTGTGTGGTTCTCTTACTGAGGGATCACAGTGAGTCAGTCGGACCATAGGGGTCTTTGCTTAGGCCATTTTGAGGCCGACTTTCTCTTGGATAGTGGTATATTTGATGATTTTGCGTACAGTTCTGGTTTGTATATATTCGCCTACGGGCATGCTACCTTGGAGTCACTGCGTGTGCGCGTGACGGGAGAGTGCAGCTGAGGCTGTACATTTGTATGTGTTTGTTTATCGGTTAGTTAGTTGTTGGGTTATGTCTTTACTTTCTATTGCTTTGATTTAAAGGAAAGAAAACGAGAAAAAAAAATTACCTGTTTTCCGCGTAAAGATTATTTTTGGTTACTAAAGTGACACCTGGAAATCGGGGTGTTACACAACCATCTTTTACACTTGGTCTTCTCGCCCAGTTGCAGTCATGCATGCGTCATGAGTCGTGGTGGCTTGACGCGCATTAGGCCTATGCCACGTGGCAGGAGAGGTTTGCAGAATCCCAACTGCCTTCCTTGAAACGTCCCCTCAAGATCTCCGCAAAAGCCTGCCAGTTTGAATTTGAACCAATTATATTCAGTTGTTGCAGTTTCCATTTATTGCGACATTCCCACTCCCCGAAATCCCGCAACTGCAGTCATTTCTCCGTCGGTATGGTGCATGATTTTCCACCTTTCCCCATGTTTCCCAACTGCCCACAGCGCTCCCTCACACGTTTCCCCTCGATCATCATCATCCCCTTCCTATAAAGACGTTGCTTCCCCATCCCTCACTCTTTTCACAACCCCAACTCCTGGGCACCCTTTTTGCAAGCGAAAACCCTTCAACACCCCATTGCCTCAGTTCACACAGCGCCCCACGCGCCGCCTTCTCTTCCGGTGAGTCCTTACAACTTCAGAGTATTTTTCATTTCCTGTGCCCATTCCTTTAATGGCTTCGAGACACCGATCCAAGAACTCCAGTCGCAATGTCACACTGGCCACCCCCTTACGGTACATTCCCCCTGTCGACTCTCCCCTCCCCCCCCGGGGGAGTTCCGCTTGATAAAAAAGACATTTCCGCTTTCCGAGCTAAGTCTTCAGAGTCCTTGCCAGTTCCTATGGCAAGGGTCCTACCGGCCGAGACATTTCCTAACCAGCCGTCCAATTTAGAGTAGTGGTCGTCCATCTGCGAAATATCCTCAGAGTCTGGTGGGTTTTGTCATGAGAAACCCCTTGACAACATTCTGTACTACGGTGGTTGCTTAGCCTCTGAGCTCCCTTGGCTTCGCCTCCTTGATCACCTCGTAGATCAGCCTGACTTCTTCTACGTGTACGAGTACATGTTCACAAGTTTGGGAATCAGGTTTCCTTTTTCTCCTTTTGTCTGCTCCGTGTTGCGTAGTATCAATGTCGCCCCGTGTCAACTTCATTCCAACAGCTTTAAAAAGATTAAATCTTTATTAATATATATCATTTTGCTTTCAAAAAAAAATTATTGGAAATAAACCATTTAATGCACTCTTGAAATTATATATATTCTCTTATAATTTCAATAGTGCATTAAATGGTTTATTTCCAATAATGAGGTTTTTTAAAGCAAAATGATATATATTAATAAAGATTCAAACTTTATAAAGATTGAAAAGTATAAAGCTCCAACAAGACAAAATCAGATAAAATGACTAAAACTCCAAAATCCACGAAAAACCATAGATCCCCAAACAATAACTCAACCACAAAGATCCCTGCCCAACAAACCCAGCCACAAGCATGATCGCATGCGTCAAGCCAAAACCACAACACCTGGAATCTGAAACCCTAAGAGAGCACAAACCAACCACGGGGACCCGAAACAACGTCAACTGCAAGCCTCATTAACGCCTCCATCACCCACACATCAAACACCTTGTCAAGCAATTGGCTCTGCAAACAACAATGAATGAGATAGTTGTAAACCAAACCCTCAAAGAAACCCCTGACCTAGCAAATTGCAACCTCGAAACAATCGCCAGATGAGGGACGCCCCATAGAATTAAGATGTAGCATAGGCTCAACCAAACGGGAACTCCTCAGCCACGACTCAGGACACGAGAAGCAACATAGGCTCAACCAAAGGGGAAATCCACAGCCACAACCTAGGACGCTAGAAGCAGCATAGGCTCAACCAAATGGGAACACCCCAGCCTCAACTTTACCACACAAAACATCACCTACTATGATAAACCCGGCCACCATGAAACATCCAAAAAGCCACCAACTCGCAAGGACTGAGCAGGAACAGCTACCTGACCTTTCACAAATCTGAACCAGCAAGAGAAAATAGGGAAGAAACAATGCGCAGCTAGCAGAAAAGAGCACCAACGTCGACGGCAATGGAGGGGGCAGCAAAGAATCCACCAACCCGCAAGGACTGAGCAGGAGCCGCCACCAGACCTTCCACAAACCTGAACCAACAATCCCATTTTTTAGATATCATAAGATATCTTATAATATACAATCCCATTTTTTAGTCTTTGAAATAGTGTAAACATGTACCTATTATTTTTTCTAAATCCAAGAAATAACTCATTTTCCTAATAAGTGCTTCAAAAATTAGACCTTATTTGTTTATGCCAGAGTATATATTAATATATATGAATGAACACAAAGGTATTGGACATTTCAAATATATATAATCAAACTATCACAGTAAATACTACTATAGCTTCCAGTTTGAAGTGCAAATAAATGATTCACATTTTGAGAAATAGTAGCGCACCCAAGGGAGATAATTATAATTATTCAAATATATAATTGAAAAGTATGTATTCAATGTCAATTTTATATGTAAGTGAAGACTAAACTAGATATGATAATGATGAGTTCAAAACAAACTAGATACGATAATGATGAGGTGATAGAATGAAACGAAGAATTTACCTTGCAAGCTACTATGAAAATTCAATAGAGTTATAATATATTTAGGCTACAAAAGTATACTTGATAAACTTAAAAACCTATAAAATAAAATCAATTAAGTAAAGTAAAGTATGTTATACATTCCTTTTTTTTCAAGGAATCAAATATATCATATATATAAAAATATTTATTCTTCATAAATTTAGAACAAAGTCAATAAATTTACTCAATATTCTCTTATATTTCATAGAAAATATTACTTAATTAATTTTTATATAAATTAAAATTATAGGAGTCTATAAAAAATAAAATTGCAAGTAAAGAAACATGAGTATAATAAAAATAAAAAAAATTAACTACCAGCTTTATTCATTTCTCAAATTTTTTTTTTAAAAATGAAAACTATTTTTAAAATAAATTTTCAAACTTATATTCATAAAAAATAAAGAAAAAGGGACAAGAGAGTGAGGGGAGGAGGGGCACCCTCTAGGATAAAATGACTTGATAAAATATTTTGCGAGCTTGAAATCCATGACTTAAAAACAAAAACAAAATCGAAAAATATTTCCTAGATAATTTGTGGCTTTTAT
The DNA here is from genome assembly GCF_012489685.1 of Lotus japonicus. Taxonomy (NCBI): domain Eukaryota; kingdom Viridiplantae; phylum Streptophyta; class Magnoliopsida; order Fabales; family Fabaceae; genus Lotus; species Lotus japonicus. The sequence continues at coordinate 18,216,787 of NC_080042.1, read as the reverse complement.
TTGTTTTAAAATTGATAATTCAATAAAAATAAGATCTATTTTTTATAATTATTCCTATCAAACTTTTTTATTTTCATTTTTTAAATTTTAAAAATCAAAATCAATGTATTGAAATAATAAACAAACATGGATTGGGAATAGTTTGATAGTACTGAACAAAAAGCTTTATGTATGGATCAAAGAACTTAAATAGGAGTCAACTTCTCCATTTAGCTCCGAATACATGTTTATTGAAGAAAAAATAGACCGTGTATGTTGTTTCCAATATTTATAATTTGAAATAATGTTAAAAAAATTAGATTATCAAGGAAAATTTAGGGGGCCAATTGAGAACCAACATATTTATAGTTGCTCCATAATGCATACAGCAAAGAAACATAGATCTATGGGAAAAAAACACCAATAATCAATCATTCACAACATGATTTAGAAAAAAAAGTTGTCATGAAAATATAAATTGGACTACCCATAAGATCTGTTGCATGTAGTATTTAAAAACTTTTGATATGTATTTATATATATCTACATCTATATCAACCGATCCATAAACTCATATGTACACAAATTATCCGCACGGATCAATGAAAAAAAAAGTAAAAAATTTCAGTAAACTAGAGAAGGTTGAGAAAACAATGCTTACAATTGTGTGATTTGGAAGAAACTAAGAGTGAAAAAATGTCTGTGGTTGATAAATTGAGGATCTGGAATATGTTTCAATAGAAGTAGGGTTGTCGAACGGGCGGGTTCAAAAACACCAAACCACCCGACCGCCACCGTCCGTCGCTTGGCGTGGGGTTGCTCTGATTCGGGATGAAAGGATCCTGATTATCTCGGGTGGGTTTATTCGGTTAGTTTATTCAAAAGAAAAACCATGAAAAGAAGATGAGATGATGAGGAAAAACCCTGATCTAGAGGAGAAATGACATATTCAGATCTAGAGAAGAGAGGATAAGTGGTGGCGTTTAGGGTCTGTCGAGGATAAGAGAGTGAGAACTGGCGGTGGATCGTGATCTGTCGAGTAGAAGTGGTGGACTAGTGATGTGAGGCGGCATATAGGATTTAGGTTTTCAGGAGTTTCTGCTAAAAGCTAGGGTTATAGGATAGTGAAAGTATATATATTGCTCCTGGGCTAGGGTTGGAATGGGTTTGGGTTGATTTCTTTTCTTTCTAGGACCTGCTCCGGTTGAACCACTAAAAACCAGATTTCTACACCTAAAAGAACCATGTTTGAACCGACCCAACCAGTTCAACATAAAAATTCCTATTTTAGCTAGTTCCGGCCAGACCAGATTTTTTTGACCACCTTAGATAAAAGAAAGGCACAATTAACTAGAAAAGGAAGAGATCGAAGACATAGGAAGAAGAAAGAGGAGTATGCGGAGGGGGAGGGGGAGGACGATAAGGGGGCTAAAATAACAAGAAGACAATAAATGCATTCATTATTCTCATGTTCCGCCGGTTTCTATCTAATACTCAGAAAGAAAGAAAACTACATTTATCAAGAAATCCAACTAATGTTTTTAACTTTCATAAGTTTATATCCAATAGTGAGAAAAAGCGAAAGAAATACATTTATAAAGTAATGCAGTTAAAATTTTAACTTTATAAACCATTAGTTATTTTTTATTTTTTCCTTTATAATATATATATATATATATTTTAAAAGTCCATTAAACGGTTTTTTCTAATAATGCCCTTAATTATGATATGAATAAATTATGAGAAATATATATATATATATATATATATATATATATATATATAAAATTTCTATCTAGGCCAAATATGTAAAAGAAACAAATGGATTTATTTCAAAAATGGGTGGCCATATGACATGATTTTGGTGTGGTGGGATGCACGCACTACATTTGTAAGGATCAAGCACAGTGTGCTACGTGTTTACAAATGGATCTCACGGATATTACAAAATGGATGCTTAGAACCGAGATCTCTTAGATTACGAAGAAATAATTAGGAGGCAAGTGTAGAAAGAACATATATATGAGAGCACAAGAATGCATGCCAATAGAGAAACATAGATCTATATAAAAAACACAAATAATCATTCACAACATGTTTTACAAAAAAAGAGCTGTAATGGAAAGAAAAATTTGAATACCCATAAGATTTGTAGCATGTAGTATTTAAAAACCTTTGATATGTATTTATATATCTACATGTATATCAACCAATCTAACAAATATATATTCACACTAATTATCCACAAGGGTGAAACAATAAAAAGTAAACATTTTTAGTGAACTAGAGAAGGTTGAGAAAAAATGCTTACAATTGTGGGATTTGGGAGATACTAAGAGTACAAAAATGTATGTGGTTGAGAAATTGAGGATCTTGAATCTTTCTAGATCGAAGAAAGGCATAAGAAATATGAGAAGAAATCGAAGGCATAGGTAGAAGAAAGAGGAGGAGGAGGAGGAGAAGGAAAAAGAACAAAACACAATTTATGGGTTTATTATACTCCTTTAGTTTCTATCCAACCGTCAAAAGGAAAGAAAAACTTACGTATCAAGAAATCCAACTAATGTTTTCATCTTTCAAAGGTTTATATCAAATAATAATAATAAATGACAAAACACATTTATCAAGTAATGCAATTAATATTTTAAATTTAAAAACTATTAATTAGTTTCATATTTTTTCCTTTGAAGTATATACGTCTTTCTCAATATTTATTGTTCTATCCAAGAACATAGAGATGAGGTACGGTACCCATAGTGAAAGGATCGTGATGTGAGAATCTAGAGAGAGTTTTAGTGTGTAACCGCTTGGAGAGAGAAACTAACTGAATTTCAAGTTTGTATTTCTCAAATGAGCTAAGAGTCCCTTACATTTGGTAACCGTTCCCTATTTATAGATTCGGGGGTTGGGCTTGTCGCTCCTAATTTCTCTTAATGGGTCAGTTGGGCCTCCCGGGAGAAGGCCCAATTTCCTGGCTTGCACGTCGCCTTGGGCTAGCGCGCCTGGGCGAGGGACCCTAGGGTCTCGCCCAGTCCACAAGACACTGAGCTCGAAGCATGAGAGCTGAGTGTGTCTTTTAAGAAGAGGCGACGATTATGGGAAAACTAACTAGGGCTAAAGCCTAATGACTTAAAACAATCGCCAACATGGCTTGATAACTAAAGCCTAAGACTGATTTTGGCTTTCTTATCAAGTTTCTTCGGTCTTTTGAGTCCACAAGTGAGCTAGTGGTGACAACCATCTTCTACACTTGGTCTTCTCGCCCAGTTGCAGTCATGCATGCGTCATGAGTCGTGGTGGCTTGACGCGCATTAGGCCTATGCCACGTGGCAGGAGAGGTTTGCAGAATCCCAACTGCCTTCCTTGAAACGTCCCCTCAAGATCTCCGCAAAAGCCTGCCAGTTTGAATTTGAACCAATTATATTCAGTTGTTGCAGTTTCCATTTATTGCAACATTCCCACTCCCCGAAATCCCGCAACTGCAGTCATTTCTCCGTCGGTATGGTGCACGATTTTCCACCTTTCCCCACGTTTCCCAACTGCCCACAACGCTCCCTCACACGTTTCCCCTCGATCATCATCATCCCCTTCCTATAAAGACGTTGCTTCCCCATCCCTCACTCTTTTCACAACCCCAACTCCTGGGCACCCTTTTTGCAAGCGAAAACCCTTCAACACCCCATTGCCTCAGTTCACACAGCGCCCCACGCGCCGCCTTCTCTTCCGGTGAGTCCTTACAACTTCAGAGTATTTTTCATTTCCTGTGCCCATTCCTTTAATGGCTTCGAGACACCGAACCAAGAACTCCAGTCGCAATGTCACCATGGCCACCCCCTTACGGTACATTCCCCCTGTCGACTCTCCCCCCTCCCCCCCGGGGGAGTTCCGCTTGATAAAAAAGACATTTCCGCTTTCCGAGCTAAGTCTTCAGAGTCCTTGCCAGTTCCTATGGCAAGGGGCCTACCGGTCGAGACAATTCCTAACCAGCTATCCAGCTTATAGTAGTGGTCGTCCATCTGCGAAATATCCTCAGAGTCTGGTGGGTTTTGTCATGAGAAACCCCTTGACAACATTCTGTACTACGGTGGTTGCTCAGCCTCTGAGCTCCCTTGGCTTCGCCTCCCTGATCACCTCGTAGATCAGCGCCACTTCTTCTACGTGTACGAGTACATGTTCACAAATTTGGGAATCAGGTTTCCTTTTTCTCCATTTGTCTGCTCTGTGTTGCGTAGTATCAACGTCGCCCTGTGTCAGCTTCATCCCAACAGCTGGGCCTTCTTGCGATTCTTTGAAATCCTATGCGACGCAATCCAGCAAGAACCGGAGCCCTCTCACTTCTTTTACTCCTATGGGGAGTCCGCCCAGTCTTCACCACCACGCAGCTGAGTTTCCCTGGAAGCTAGACCCAACCGCCAAAGCTTCAACCCCTTTTGGCCCACAATCACCACCGACCTCGCCCGGAGGTATTTCAAAATAGTGGTATCTCACGCATACCTCGAGATTTTTACCCTGAGGGACGGAACCGCCCGATTTCCCTTCTACTGGACCCAAGAAGTATCCTCAGTAATCGACCCACCCGAGGATTCCCTAACTCCTGAGGACAAAGTTGTTATCAGCTTCCTAGCTAAACTCCCGGTTTTAGACTGCTCTCGCGTGATCGGTAAAGCCAAAATTTCATCAACTCCCGCTTACTTAGGTTTTCTTGTCCCCTCTCTGCTCCGACCCTTATCCTTTGCTTATTTTACACTTCTTACCCCTTGCTGACTCTTTTATTGAATTTTGTTTTAGGGAGAATGAATTTCGCCAGTGCGGACCTTCTGGCCGCCTTTGAAAAGAAAAAGAACATGTCGTTCCCCCCCTGATCAACCTGAGGGGCGACAAGACATCTTCCACAACGACCCCGGCGGGTGAGGGCGGAAAACGAGCTCTCGGCGAGGGAGCTCCTCGTCCGCCTCCCAAGAAGCCACACCTCTTGACTTCTACCACTTCTTCTGGCGGGGAAATCATCCCTGTTGCCGTAACGGCTCCTCCCGGTCCGAAGGAGACTCTTAAGGCGGCTCAGCTCGGCGGACCCCCCAAGGTGACTCCAGCTTCTTCGCCCAATACCCGGGGCGATCCTGTTGGTGAATTGCCCTTAAGGGGACGGTTGTCCCGCCACTCTCTTGTCAAAGCTCAACACCATCTGCTATTTTCCCCCCTGGGACACAATTTTCCTCCGCCACCGCCACCCCTAGGACACAATTTTCCTCCGCCCCTAAGTTCTGTAAATCGGGGATTGCCATGTTCCCTATCCTTGACACCGGCGCAAGTCATGAGGATGGACGAAGTGGTTCAACAACAGGGCCTGGATAGAGTGTCCGAGGGTGCATTGGTGACGGTGCTCCATGCATTCCATCGTTATAAGTGGTCCACCAAAGACACCGAGGCGCTACGGTCAGAGGTGATCCGCCTTCGCGCCCTCAACGCTGGATTCCTTGAGGAGCGCAAGGCGCTTCTTGCCAGCTAGCCTCCCAAGAAGCCTCCTTTTCCAAAGGGTTGGCCGAGCAGATTAGCCGTTCTGAGGTTAGTTTGGAGTTTCGAGACAAGAAGATTTCGGAACTGGAAGGAGCCCTTACAAAACGTCAGCAGGAAGTGAAGTTGGAGTTCGACACGAAGGAAGATTTGGTGGCCTCCAAGGATCAAACCATTTCTTCAATGGGCGAGGAACTGGAAACCCTCCTGAAGGTATGAAAAACGGTAGAAAGGGGGGGTTTGAATAACGTTTTCAAGATAAAACTTCCACCTTAAAGATTTTATCAAATATTTCTAAGAACTAAGTGCTAAAGATAGGAGATAGAAAAGCACACAAGGATTTTATCCTGGTTCACTTGATAAATCACTCAAGCTAATCCAGTCCACCCGTTAAGGTGATTTCTTCCTTCTTAGAATGAAGGCAATCCACTAATCAGGTATGTGTTACAACTGCACTTGAAACCTACAAGTGACTAACAATACACTGACTTAGCTCACACTAAGATTCACTCTCTTAGTCTTCTCTAGGATCCGATCAACCTTGATCTCCTAAAGGCAAACTATACAACTGTATAAGAAGTTCTTGTTTACAAAGAAAGTGCTTCTAAAAAGCTTGTAGTAAACACAATGAAATTCAAGATGAAAGAAAGCTTAGAAGGATTTGAATATTTCTTGTGCGTAGGTGAATGCTTCTAGCCGCTTCTTTCAATCTTCAGCCTCTATTAATACTCCAAGGATTAGGGTTGAACGTTGCATGGAAATGCTACCGTTGGAGGGCAGTTCTGGAAATTCCAGCTTCTGCTGTTGGCTGAGGATGTTAGGTAGGTCGTCAGGATAGTACACTTTGCTTTTGTACTTTGATAATGACTTGACCTTAAACCTAGTAGACTTCTGATCAGGGGAACGCTTCGTGTTGGAACTTGTGAAGCTGATTGATCAGAGTCAGAGGGAAGCACAGATCCTCTGACCGTTGTATCTTCTGATTCTGAACTCAGAGGGAAGTACACAGTCTTCAGAGTCATCTTGCTTCTGGACTTCAGAGTCTTCACTCTTCAGAGTCTGAATCATCAGAGTCTTCTACACCATCAGAGCTTCTGAGCCTTCAGAGTCTTTTGGTTGTCAGATCTTCTGGATCATCAGAACTTCTAGTGAACTGAGTCCTTATCAGAGCTTGATATGCTTCATATCTTCTGAAGCTTTTCCACTGTTCAGAGTGAACATGGAGGATGCGAAAGCGTTGCTTGGGTCACTCTTTAAGCACAGTGCCTTTTATTTGTGTGAGATGAGATAGAGGTCAGAGCCTGTAAATAGAACACTCAGAAAAACACGTTAGAGTACCACAATTGTTCATATCAAAAGGTTAACTTGTAATCATCAAAATATAGAGTTGTACTACTCGATCAAAACTTGATCTTACAAAGTCTTCATCCATCGCTCGAATCTAGGGTTTCGAAGCAAAGAAATTAGCGTCGTCGGACTTCCGAACAGTGAATACTATCGTGCGTACAGTCCAGGGTTCCGAAATGAAACGCTGGTCGAAGGAAAAATAGAGAGAATCTTTAAATTTTCCAAGGATTCGAAATCTCACTTAAAACGTTGCTCTAAAGCCAAATTAGCCTATTCTGGACACGCTCGCCATAAGGCAGGTGTGCAGACGACTCGCACTAACTCCGAAAGCAACTACGCAACATTCCTCAAGCAATTCCTGAACTTTCTTCTTCACAAATCTTTCTCAAATATCAAACTCCTGTCACGCTTACACTGATTCTACGCGTGAGTCGGAAATTAACTTGTTCTGAAAATCCAGGTCTTACAATACTCCCCTCCAAAAAGAAAGTTTCGTCCTCGAAACTCAGAGTTCTGCGAAAAGTCCGGAATACAGTTCATCGATCTTATCTTCCAATTCTCATGTAGTATTGCCTGTGTCATTGTTCCTCATAACCTTTACTTAAGCAATCTGTTCTCCCCTTAATGGTTTCACTATTCTACCCCCCACTGCTAACTATCGGCGTCTCAAAAGACAAACCATCATTCAACTTCATGTCGCCTAGCTCGATCACTTGCGTCGGATCTCTGCTTGAAATGATACCGGTTGGCACTCCGTGCAGTCGCACAACCTTAGCCACTTACTTCTTTACTTTCGGTCGTCCGAAATTCTTCTTAACCTCGGTGCCTCTCCGTCATTCCAAAGTAAATACTCAACTTGTCCTCGTGATCTTCATCCACAGTCCAAAACTCCACTTGTCCGTTCGATAACTCCTAGACTATTCATCCCCTTGGAAACTGCTAGTCCATTAAAACACCTCCAACTTCGTAACTATCTTTACAAACACCAAGAAATCAAACTTCTACTTAGTCACTATTCGAATTAAAACTCGACTTATGTCCTTATTTCTTGTCCTTCACTAATCTTATCTCCTTCAACATCAATTTGTCAACAACTTATAAGATAATCCTCCTCTTAATATCTAACAATCCATTATTATCGTCTTCTTCCTCAAAACTTCCCTCACTCAAACCTATTTACACTTACTGAAATCCCTAACACTTCGCACAAATCGAGACTTATCCTCTAGAAGATTAAATCATAACTATACCTCAAGGGACTTAACTAGCCATTTTATCATCCGATCCTTCAACATTCTGAGATTTAACTGTTATCGTAACCGCTAACACCACTAAATCTCTTAAATGTACATAAATCTCAGCTCACTAGGTCAACCTTAGCCCTAGGATTCTCATTCAACTTAGTAAAATTCACTTGTTAACCCTAATATGCATCATCAAAATCCATAACAAAGTCCCATTGACTCTTAAACTCTACGAAACTCGTCAAAATATAACAACCTCACGTATTCATCTTAATACCAACACCTTCCTTTTTGTGACTCAATCACCATCTCGTCAATCAACTTCTCAATCTCTCAATCAAATTCTGACAAACTTCGAGTCCTACGCACTTTAGACAAGAATTTATAGACTTAAAACCTAAACCTTCACCAAGTTTTGTTCTCTAATGACCTTTAATCCTTCAATACTTCTCAAATGAATATCCGTTTCTTAAAAACAATAACTCCTTCACTTACCCAAACGACCTGATAAGTGTCGTCATGCTTTCACACTCACCACTTGATCCTGATATCCATAATCATAACTTATTATGCTAACATCATTCAAATCTTATCACATGGTCATTATGTCCGCAACCTCATAATCAACATCAACCGATCACCAACTTATAACCAACCTTAACACTCTACACAACCCAGAATTCCTTTACTTCAAGATCTCTCTTATACTATACCTCAATGGATTTAACCCGAAACTCACCTTCAGGTCTTCAATCTTCTAAGATTCAACTCCTATTGTCACACCTACAACCATAAGATCTCCTACTCGTATGCGATTCCCGACTCTCAAGATCAATCTTAACCCTAAGATTTCAATCCAACTTAGTAAATCTCACTTAGTAATCTTAGCATATTTCTTTGGAATCCATATCAACAACCTCAAGTATTCAACTTATGCTAAAACTTTCTTTCTCCAACTTAACTATTAATTCAACACTTTTCAAGTGAAAATTCATCTCTTAAGACTATAATGTCTCCACATATTAATCAAACGCTTAGCAAAACTTATTCCTCGAACTCGACTATAACAATCTAGTTCAGGGTTAATTCTTCTCACTCTTGCTACCATCAAGCTATCATCTAAAACCTGATTAAATCCAACTTATTTAGTCTCTAACAATTCCACTCAGTAATCACATAACCTATGACTTCATAACTTCCGAGAAACTACTTAATACTTTTCCAGCATTAAATCTCTTGACTTAGTCTACCTCTACTTGGAGTAATCACACGAACTAACCAATTAATGTCTATACGACACTCATCGACTTCCAAAGATTTAAATCTTAATCTTTTACAATCAAGTGCTTAACACGAACTTTCCTCCCAAATCCGACTAATCCTCAATCAATTCAAATTCATCTTACACATCCTTCTATCAAAGTCCATTACCAGCTGTGATTCCGAATATCACCCCCTCAATATTAGGTTGATCAGGCCTAATACATCGAAGGTGGAAATTTAGAAAAACCCACTGGAACAGTCAATGAGTTCCTATCCTCCAGTAGTCACAAATATCCTGATACTAAATCCTTTAATGATCCCGCTACGGAACTACACACCCTCAACATGACACGTATACTACCCATACGAAATCTCCCTAAGATTCGTTCTTCAGCTACTAGCTTCCTCATAATCGCATCGGTGGAAGACTACTTTCTAGACTTAGTGTGCTATTCCCAACCTCGTGTAACTTCTATAGTTAAAACACGAGCAACTTCGAATAAGGTCCTACTAGGGATAATAATCATAAGATCATAGTCTATGTAGTAAATACAAGTTAGGCGCGTCACTCTCGCTTCGAAGATAAGGGAGTAAGTTATTCTAGAATAAGAGAACAGTTAAAATATTACCATCGTTCCCACGTTCTTCCTCGTTCAACTCCTCAGCTCTTGCCCCCTCCTTGGTATGAATCCTTTCCTCTGTAGCAAGTTGTTTTCCTTTCCCAACATTCCCTGATGATTCGCCCTTGGGTGCCTTACAACCTCTGGAGAAATGTCCCGGTTGGTTGCAATTGAAGCATAGACTTTCCTTGATCTTGCACCTACTGGCATAGTGCCCGCTTTCCCCACAGTTGAAGCATAGAGATCCCCCGTCTGGACACTTGTTACTGTAGTGCCCCACTTTCCTGCACCTGTAACACGTCACTGTTTTTCCCGAAATCTTGTTTCCTGTCCCTCCGGTAGCATCATTCCCTTTCATCTTACTGTCAGACGTTCCCTCCTGAAGTGTCTTGCAGTTCACAACTAGGTGCCCCTCTCGGTTACACTTGAAGCATCTCCGTCCAATCACTGAGCACTTGTTAGCAAAATGCCCAAACTTTCCGCAACGAAAACATGTCACACCTATGTCACCAACTGGCTTCCCTCCAGTATCCGCAGTTGTTGGTTTGTACGCTCTTGAGATAAGATTTCTTCCCTCGGAACGCTGATATGGTCCCCACTGATGGTAGCTCTCCCTTCCGTTGTAGCCTTGGGAACCTGACCTCATTGGTCCCCCAGCTCCTGTTCGGTTCATTCATCTTTGTTGATACATTGCCATCACCATCAGTCGTTGATGATGCTCACGTGCAGCCTCTTCAGCGCGCATATAAGCGTTATCCGCAGCCTGGTTCATCATTGCTTCGATCAGTGTAGCTATTGCCTCCGCCATCCGGTTAAGGTCCACCATCCTATGTCTCATCAAACGTCCGATTAGTACTAACCATACAGTAGCACTAGACAACCACTCAATCCGATTAAGTAGTAACGCAAGCAATTAGAGCGAAAATCGCTCTGCAGACAATCAATTTTCACTCCTTGCAGAGTCACACAACCTAGCACAGAAGACCTATTCCCCAAAGACTCCCAAAAGACTCGACTAGGCTCTGATACCACAATGTAACACCCCGATTTCCAGGTGTCACTTTAGTAACCAAAAGTAAACTTTACGCGGAAAACAGGTAATTTTTTTTCGATTGATTCCTTTTTAAATAAAGCGATAAGGAAAATAAAGACATAACCCCAACACTAACTAACCAATATACAAATATATATACACATGTACAGCCTCAGCTGCACTCTCCCGTCACGCGCACTCGCAGTGACTCCAAAGTAGTGTGCCCACAGGCAAATATATACAAAACCAGAAGTGTGAGTAAGAAAGTTTATAATTACAACCCACTAGGAGAAAGTCGGCCTCAAAATGGCCTAAGCGAAGACCCCTATGGTCCGACTGACTCACTGTGGTCCCTCAGTAAGAGAACCACACAAAAAGTCATGCGTCGGGAACCTACCCTGTCCCAAAAGCAAAACGAATCAGAGCTCTACACAAAACATGACGCCAGCATAAACCTACCCTCCCAGTACCAAGTCCACCGCAAACTAAAGTTGGTAAGTTGAAGCTCAGCTCCATGCGTCGTAAAGCTCCTTTCGTCAGACGTCCACGCTCGTCAGTCCTCCATGACCCTTCCCCGGTACGTCGCTCGATGACCCACAAGATCGATCACCCAAGCGGTGGGGCATGACGGTCCACCAACTCATACCTGCTCCCCACCGAGGGAGAGACCGTCGAAACCCAATCCACCGTCGACATCTGGCAGCAGGCCGACCGCCCAAACACAAACATGAAACCAAAGCCAAGGCGCTAGGGTCAACTCACGGAATAGAGTAGATATACACTCAACATGTGATATGGGGTATAGATATATATGTTGATATATATATATATATATATATATATAAACAATCCTAGCATGTTATTGGCTCTAACAATGCTTCAATAAATCAAACAGAACACGATTCCAGTCAGAATGAATGTATGCGTGAAATGCAATCATGATCCGGATTGTGACGCGTTCCCGTTCGCCACAAGTGAAGCATTCCCGTTCTTCACTATGGATGAACCATTCCCGTTATTCATCCTGGATGAACCATTCCCGTTATTCATCCTTGGTGAACCATTCCCGTTATTCACCGTATGATGAACCATTCCCGTTATTCATCATTAATGCAGTGGTGAACCATTCCCGTTATTCACCATGAGATGCACAGGTGAACCATTCTCGTTATTCACCCGATTGATGCAATATGGTTAGCTAAACATCGAATCTTCCTCACCACATAAGTGTTTAGCTCAAACCCAAACTCACAACTAACCCAAGAGTTAGTGTCGGTCAATACAACACAACTCCACCAACAAGAATACACAAGGGTCTAGTGTCGGTCAATACAACACAGCCCAAACAACAAGAGCACTAAGTGTCGGTCAATACAACACGGCTCCAACAACAAGATAACCCAAGGGATTAGTGTCGGTCAATACAACACAACCCCAACAACAAAACCCAAAATCAAAGCCAGAGTCAGTGTCGGTCAATACAACACGACTCGGAGTTAGTGTCGGTCAATACAACACAACTCCCACCACAAAACCCACAAACAAAACCCAGAGTCTGTGCCGGTCAATACAACACGACTCGAACAACACTACCAGGAGTACTAGAGTACTCGGTGACTTCCAATCATCACCATAGCTCACCTTAGTGGCTTTCCCCAATTCCAAAACTCTCCAAACCCACAACCACAGTCGACTTTTCCCCGTCTTCGCAATCATTTTCTCCTTTAGATTCCCTATAATTATTCGTTTAGTAAAAACGTTTCGAATTGGATTAGTCAGGTTATGAGTTTATTTCTCAAAGTCTAAGTCTCCCAAAGTCTCTAGTTTTCGAAATTCTTATCTTTCTAAGTTTCCAAAAACCCTCCAAAAGAAGTTTCCCGGGGAAAGTCTAAGTATTCAAACGAATCCCAACGAATGGCTAAGTCTCAAACCCCACATTTGAACTTGCCTAGGGTTGTTCATCCAACCCGAAATATCAAAGATCACCAGATCTGTAAGGCCCAAGTTTTAAGCTTTGGATAAGTGAATAAAATAAAAGAGTTTATTTGATTAAAATAAATATGTGAAGGAAAAAGGTTCAGGAAAAGTCCAAGAATTTTATCGAAAAACCGATAAGAGTTATAGCACGACTAACATACGCCTAATCCTAGGTCAAAGGTATTAGTGAATAGTTAATTTACACTTTAGGACACGATGGAAACTAATTCCAAAAATCTTCAGAGAAATGTTAGAATTTCTCTTTTTCGTCCATAAACAAGTGCTTCGACGCGGAAACCTGGAAAGTACGAACGTCAAATTCCAATTCTCGGAAGTTTGCCGAAACGGAATCCCTGATAGTTCGAGAAACCTAAGATCGACAGACGATGAAGACTTTTTCTACCTAAAATCATTTTTACGCATTTTCCAAAACCTATAAATAGCTTGAAAATTAGATTTTTTGCAAAAACTTACCCATTTCCCTCCCCAAACCCGCGAGCTCCAAGAGAGAAAGAGAGGATCCGGATTTTCGCCGTTTCTTGCCCGTTTGCTTCACCGATCGTTGCTAATCGAAGACCTTGAGGTAGGTAAACTATATCTCTCTTCTGATCGTCGTTTCTGTCGACTTCTTCTATGTCTTTCTGTGCTCAAAGTTTTGAGCTTTTTGTAAAACTGTTCAAATAAGCTGATTTCAGTGTCTAAACTTATTCCCTGCATGCTCCTGAGCGTGTTCTGCGGATTAGATTTTGTCAGATGTCGACGAAATGCCGCCGGGATCAATTTTTGCATCAAATACCCATTTTTAGGCAAAGTCGCAACCTTTAAGCTGAAATCTATCGACTTGGCTTAGTGCTAGTAGGATTAATCGTCATAAACGCCGTTGTTGACGTCCCCATCCAATTTGTTTTTCAAAAATCCAGTTTTGAAATTCTGAGCTGAAAATAATGACCAAACTACCCTTATATCAGTTTTCGATCCGAAAATTTTTCCGAGCTTAGAACCGTCTAAGTTACGGCTTATGTTAACCTGGGAACCAAGTTTGATCGAAGAAAAATCGACCCTCCCAATTAAGGAAAGTGGCCGAGAGCTATACCAAGGGGGGAGGAAAATCCGACTTTTCGAAAACTTGTCTTAACGCGTTAGATTGTCGTACCACGGAGTTGTAGTGTACCGTGTGACCCTAGGACTTATTGTTTGCTGAGTTTCTGATTCATTGTGTTGATTTCTGTGATTTTTGCTTAAGGTTCTTTTGAGGAGTTTCCTGGAAATCAAGGAGAGGAGCGTGAAGGAACTTGCGAGGAAGAAGCTGGAAGACCCACCGGTGAGGGCTACTCTCTGAATTACTAGATAATGCTTTAGGTGTCGACGAATTCGACTTGATTTATGTGTTATGCACTTAATTGCTAAATGTCTGAAATGATTTCTGAGGCTTCGGCCGATCTTGTTGAGTACTTGATGCCATGATATTGTGTGCTAAATGATTCACATGTTATATGCTAAATAGTTAATCTAGGATGTGTTGGAATATGCTGTTTATGGTTATTGATTGAGCTGTTTTATGTTATTCCACTCATAACTGTGATTCTGAGGAGTGAGGATTGCGGGCAAGTCATGCCGAATTTTTATGAGATTTTGAGAGAGTTTGAAAGGACGAACGGAGTTCGGACCTTGTTATGTTTTGATGGACCGAGACCTTCTCAGAAATTATTTGGGATTATGGGATCCCTGAAACTCATAGGAATGTTATAAGACTAAAAGAAACCTATTTTCTCAAGGAAAATTCATAAGATATTAATTAATCTCTAAAACCCTTGAACAATGATAACAACCTTAGATAAGAGCGTAGAGCTTGAGTATTAGTTTTGAAAATGTGAGAAGTGTCGTCGAGTCCAAGCTTCGAGGAATTTACAAGTTTCTGAGTATGTTGATACTCTTTTGCTCGATGAGCAGGTTATTGTTTGGCTATCTAAAGTTTAGCCGGAAACTTTAACTTTCCAAGTACAATCGTACTCTTTCGCTCGATGAGCAGTTTAATGTTTGGCTATCTAAAGTTTAGCCGGAAACTATGAGTTTCCAAGTACTTCGGTACCTTTTCGCTCGATGAGCAGTTTATTGATTGGCTATCTAAAGTTTAGCCGGGAACCATGAGTTCCAAAGTACATTCTTTCTCCTCTTGATTAATTCATTTTGTCGCAGAATCGACATTTACCTTAGGGTATTCTTTTAGAGACATTAAGTTATTTAGAACAAGTGGCGACGTGTCGAGTGAGGTCGGAGACGTTGTTTGGCTAATCACTTGCATTCATGCACTCATTTTGAGGTTAATACACGGCGTGATACCGGACCTCGGTGGATTCCAAAATGGTCATAAGACCCGGATTTCCATATTTAGAACACTACGGTGGTTCTTAGTAGCAGACGGAATGGCAGACCTACGGGTTCACTGCTGATCTGACTACTTTTGTGTGGTGTAAGAGACACGCGAGCAGGAAGGTACCCACCGTGGCTGGTGTTAAGGCCGTCTCGTTGATGTCCATCCTTTCTTCCGGAATGCATCTTGTTAACCAGCATTGCATTGCATGCAACATACATTCTGACTTAGTTGCTGAGTGTGATTGGTACTTGTTATCCTATTTGAGGCATGCTAATTGTTGTTATGATCTTTTATATTTATTATGATACATGAAACCCTAGGATGTTAACCCTAAACTTATAAGCCTGAGAGGCTAATAATAATTATTATCCCATTTATATATCTGGCTTTAATATTTATATAATTCTTTGGAGTTGACCCTCGCGTCTTCTGTGTGTGTTTGGGCGGACTACGCCATTGTCAGATGAGTATGGCGGATTGGTTTACGATGGTCAGCCCCTCAGGGGGGACCAGATTCGAGATGCTTGACCAGGACGACCCAGGTGCATGGGTGGTCGACCCCATAGGCCACCGTGCGACCTACACCGGTCGGATCATGGAGGACCGTGTTGACCGATTCGGACGCTTGACGGAGGGGGTCATGAGGAGACACATAGTGAGCTTCAACTTGCCGCCCGGCGTGCATTGTGGACCCGGCTTGGGAGGACCACCACCACCACCATCATCTTCGGATGATGAGGACCCCTCTGAGGAGGTGCCAGTGGGTGGGACTTCGACGGAGTCCAGTCCGACTACTGCTGCTGTCATCGAGGATCCTGGTCCGGGCCCCGAGCCCGAGAGACCAGTGCAGGAGCGCATCCGGGTGGATAGAGAGGGTAGTGTTGTGTATGTCGACTTAGTCGTCCTGGATGTAGATTCGGACGACGACCGCGCTAGCATGTAGGATCGAGTGCTAGTGTGGGCTCCTCGAGTTGGGATTAGTGTAGGAGTAGTGTCGATGCTCTGACCGTCATGCTTTCAGTTTTGGGACAAGGTAGTTTCCTGCCGGTAGCTTTTTGTGTGGTTTTCTTATGGAGATCACAGAGAGCTGGTTGGACTTAGGAGGTCTTTTCTTAGGCCGCTGGGCCAATTAGTTCTCAGTTTTTTAGGTAGGGTGTTGCGGACACAGGTGTTACCTTGGTTTGTACATATTGCCTTCGGGCGTTACTTTCTTTCTGTCACCCGTCGCTGGAGGTTACTCGCGACGTGGTTGGTATTAGCTGGGCATGTATATATTTGTAGATGTATATTAGTTTCTTTTATCGTTCGTTGAGATGTTTAATGTTTCTGTATCTAATTATATTATCGAGAAAAAAAATAATTCACGTTTTTCCGCTTAAGTATTTCTTTTGGTTACTAAAGTGACGCCACCGAAATCGGGGTGTTACAAGATCCATGAATCTCCACTCCGAAGTCGCGTCAAAACGCACCATCCAACAATATCACAATATCACAAGTTATGGAAAAGCATCATAACATCAACTCATCATCATAAACAACATCAAATAAAGCATAAATCGAATTTATCGACGCCTATCATGCAATCATAGCTAATATAGTAAGTTTCCCTAACCTCGAGCTGCTCCAGCCTCGTAATCAAAATCTCCTTCACACAAATGCTCTGAAACTCCCAAAGTTCCTTCAACTGAACCTCGGAGAAAAACAAAGCAGAATCCAAACAAAATCGATTAGTTCGATCGCAATACAACACATAAACGATAGACAAAGCATTAAATCTTCAGAATACGACAATCAGGTACGAAAAGACAAGTTTTCGAAAACGAAAACTCCCCCCCCCCTAAAGGAATAGCTCTCGGCCATTAAGGAAAAAGAGCTCCGGCTCTTTTTCTTCGATCAAATCTGTTTACAAGGTAGTTTTAGGGTAAAACTAAGGCAAAGAAACTGTCGGAACAATTTTCGGACAATCGGATCAAAATACGGCCGTTCAGGGGCGTTTTGGTCCAAAATAAAACCTCAAAACCTCAAAGTTATCAGTTCGGAAAACAAATTTGACAGCAAAGATCCTAACGACATCCGTGACAACAAATCCTAAAGGCACGAAGTCAGATTTCGACTTTTCAACAATAAAGTTTCGAAATGTGCGACAAAAGGGGTTTTGAAACAGTTTTTCAGATCCTTGACAGCTCGATCGCAATCGGCGATTACTGACAGAGGTTTTAGACTCTTGGGAACGTAGGGAACAAACCCCAACCAAGAAATCAGAGAAATCAGACAGTTTTACAAAAAGCTCAAAACTGTGAGCACAGAAACGACTACAGAAACGCAGTAGAAACAGTAATCAGAGGTAAGAATCAAGCTAGTTACCTCGATACCTCGAAGTAGGAACGAACTGCGCGAAGATCGATCGAGTTTCGGCGAAAATCTCCTCTCCCTCTCTTCTCCCTAACTCACGGCCCTCTTTTGGTGCAAATGAGAAGATATTTGCTTTTTCGCCTATTTATAGGCAGGCGAAATCGCGGGAAAATGAAAATTTCGCGATTCCGATTTTTGCAGCACATTCATCGATGAATTCTAAGAGAGATTCTGGCGACAGAATTCCAGAACTCAAAAAAAATCTCTAACTTTTGGGAAAAACGATATCCAAAATCCCAAAAGCGGTGTAAGTTAATCTGTCCCGAAAAACTACTTTTTGCTGTGATGCTCAGACGACAAAACTGCCTTCTGAAGAAAGATTGGAAATGTCGAAACAAATCTGGCAACGCGAACAGAAACTTCGTTAGAAGTCCCGAATAGAAAAAGTCTTCATCCATCGCTCGAATCTAGGGTTTCGAAGCAAAGAAATTAGCGTCGTCGGACTTCCGAACAGTGAATACTATCGTGCGTACAGTCCAGGGTTCCGAAATGAAACGCTGGTCGAAGGAAAAATAGAGAGAATCTTTAAATTTTCCAAGGATTCGAAATCTCACTTAAAACGTTGCTCTAAAGCGAAATTAGCCTATTCTGGACACGCTCGCCATAAGGCAAGTGTGCAGACGACTCGCACTAACTCCGAAAGCAACTACGCAACATTCCTCAAGCAATTCCTGAACTTTCTTCTTCACAAATCTTTCTCAAATATCAAACTCCTGTCACGCTTACACTGATTCTACGCGTGAGTCGGAAATTAACTTGTTCTGAAAATCCAGGTCTTACACCTGCAGAAATTCAGCCCACACTCGAGCAAGCGATGTCATGTTTTCCTCAGCAAGTAAGTGATATTCCCTTTGTCATCCTTCTCCCATTTTTGACCGAGCCTAACCACCACCACTTCCAGATCCTTCAGGAACCCGGAAGAACGATTCGAAAGCAAAAGTGGGAGGTACTCCTACTCTTCCATGGGAAAAGGGCACTCTCCTCATGCTCCGTGAGAAGACCAAGAAACTCTCGAATCCTCTCAGCTCCATAATTGATAACATCACCTCTGAACCAAGATGAGAAAGTTGGGGGATCCGGCTTGTTATCTTGATCATCACAGTAGGTATTCGCAAATAATTCCCTAACCATGACTTCACAAGCAATAGGAATAGGATTCATCCAATCCCCCCACCTTCTCGTCTCCATGACTTCTTGCATGCCAAGGGGGTCTCTCCTTCCATTCTTATAGAATACTTCTCGCTCCTTCACACACCCCTTGTGTGATAGGATGGATTGACAGAACTCCTCCTGTGTCGCCGATAAGAAACGGGAGCGGTCAAAGTTCTGGGTAGTGGAAGAAGACCTCGCGATCCTTGTGGGATATCTTGCTCTCTTAGCAGGCATCTGCGCAATAGTTAGCACAACCACAAGCCGCAACAAAACCATTAGACATTGTTAGTCAAAAAATAAAAATAAAGAGAAAGAGTATTCACAAAACTAAAAACTTAGACTCCTAAGAGCACCCAACAAGCTTTCTAGTGAAATTGGCAAAGAAAAAAGAACAACCACAAAGCACTTGCCCAAAATCGACTAGAAAAACTCATTGGAGCATTCTATCAAACACCTAGAAGGCACAAAACAAAGCTTAAACTAAACTACTACTACCTAACTACCCAACTCTCACAAATCCTCACACCCATTACTAATTTTGGCACAAAATACCCATGAATAGCATAAACAAACCCAACCCAACTTGCACAAGCTTAAAATCACTCACCCACAACCCCCAAGAGTCATGCATTGACAAAACCCATGAATGTAGATGGAAGGAAGTGGAAAAATGGAACTTACCTTGAACTTGGAGTGAGTGGGTGCAAGTGAAATGCTCTTGATGAAATGAAAACTTGAGAGGGAGAGAATGAGCAAAAGTGTGTGCAAGTGAGATGGGAGGAGTAGGAACTGGGTATAAGTAGAGAAGGGGGCGGTTTTAGAGAGAAAGGGAAGTTAGAAAGTGAGAAAATGAAGAGTTAGAAATGCTTAAAAGCAAAAATCTGTGTGTGTGCGTGTTTGGGCGCTTAAGCGCTGGTGAGGGGCGCTTAAGCGCCCTGGGTGCCCAGAAAGTCAAAAGCTTCTAGCAGGCTGGTGCCAGCCAGCGCTCTTGAGCGCCCTGCCCAGTTCAAAATTTCTTTTCTTTTTCTTTTTCCTTTTTCAAAAATAAAAAGAACTATCCTAAGGCATTTTTAACAAAAATAAAACAATGGGTTGTCTCCCATTCAGCCCTATGTTATAGTCCAAGGTAGACTCTCCTTCCTTTGATGTTAGGAAGGAAACTCCTTACTCTCAAATGACTTACCACCAGTGCAAGGTAAGAACCTTGCAAAAAACCTTTGAAACAAATCCTCCCATGAGGCTATGTCTTGTTGCTCATCAAACCATGCTCTTGCTTCCTTCGTCAAAGAATGAGGGAAGAGTTTGATTTTCAACTCATCATCACTCACCCCCTCCTTCTTGACAAGAGCACTTGCAAGGGAAAACTTCACCATATGAGCATGGAGATTCTCGTACTTTGAACCCCATACTTTTTACCGCTAACAAGCTTGATGAGAGCTGCTTGAACTCTACATTTTTTCTTTCACCTTCAGAGGCTCCTGAACCTTTGGTACACTTTTGATTACTTCACAAACAAAGTCTTCGACAAGGCTAGTCTCCAACAAGGGGTTGAAGATGTAAGATCAAGTTTTGATCGAGTAGTACAACTCTATGTTTTGATGATTACAAGTTAAAATTTTAGTATGAACAATTATGATACTCTAACGTGTTTTTCTGAGTGTGCTATTTACAGGCTCTGACCTCAATTCAATCTCACACAAATCAGAAGCATTGTGCATAAAGAGTGACCCAAGCAACGCTTTCGCAACATCTATGTTCACTCTAAACAGTAGAAATGCTTCAGAAGATCTGAAGTCATACAAGCTCTGATATGGACTCAGTCACTTGAAGTTCTGAAGATCCAGACGTTCTGACAACCCAGACACTCTGAAGGTTCAGATGCTCTGAAGGTGTAGAAGACTCTGAAGATCCAGAAGCTGAAAAGTGGAAACTCTGATGTCCAGAAGCAAGAAACTCTGAAGACCATGTACTTCCCTCTGAGTTCAGAATCAGAAGATACAACGGTCAGAGGATCTGTGCTTTCCCTCTGACTCTGATCAACTGGCTTCACAAGTTCCAACATGAAGTATTCCCCTGATCAGAAGTCTACTAGGTTTAAAGGTCAAGTCACTATCCAAGTACAAAAGCAAGTGTACTATCCTGACGACCTACCTAACATTCTCAGCCACAGCAGAAGCTGGAATTTCCAGAACTGCCCTCCAACGGTAGCATTTCCATGCAGCGTTCAAACCCTAATCCTTGAAGTATAAATAAAGGCTGAAGATTGAAAGATGCGGTTGGAAGAATCTCACACGCGCAAGCTATACCCAAAAAACCTTCTAAGCATTCTTTCATCTGAATTCATTGTGTTTACTATTAGCTTTTCAGAAGCAAATCCTTTGTAAACATTCTTTCTTAAACAGTTGTTTAGTTACCTTTAGGAGATCAAGGTTGATCGGATCCTAGAGAAGACTAAGAGAGTGAATCTTAGTGTGAGCTAAGTCAGTGTAATTGTTAGTCACTTGTAGGTTTCAAGTGCAGTTGTAACTCTTACCTGATTAGTGGATTGCCTTCATCCTAAGAAGGAAGAAATCACCTTAACGGGTGGACTGGATTAGCTTGAGGGATTTATCAAGTGAACCAGGATAAAATCCTTGTGTGCTTTTCTATCTCTTATCTTAAGCACTTTGTTCTTGAAAGATTTGTTAAAATCTTTAAGGTGGAAGTTTTTATCTGAAAACGTTATTCAAACCCCCCCCCCCTTTCTACCGTTTTTCATACCTTCAATTGGTATCAGAGCGCAAGTTCTGATTACCACACCTAACAGTGTTCAGTGATCCGGGCCGGTGTGAAAAACAATGGCTACCACCAGTGAAACTCAAAAAGATGGTTACAATGCAAAGCCTCCCATGTTCGACGGTCAAAGGTTCCGATATTGGAAAGATAGACTTGAAAGTTTCTTTCTGGGTTTTGATGCAGATCTCTGGGATATTATTGTGGATGGCTATGAGCGTCCAGTTGATGAAGAAGGCAAGAAGATCCCAAGGTCAGAGATGATTGCAGATCAAAAGAAGCTCTACTCACAACATCACAAAGCTAGAGCAATTCTTCTAAGTGCTATCTCTTATGAAGAGTACCAGAAGATTACAGATCGTGAGTATGCAAAGGGCATCTTTGAATCTCTGAAGATGTCTCATGAAGGAAACAAGAAAGTCAAAGAATCAAAGGCATTGTCTTTGATCCAAAAGTATGAATCCTTCATCATGGAGCCAAACGAGTCCATTGAAGAAATGTTTTCCAGATTTCAGTTGCTTGTATCTAGAATACGACCTCTCAACAAGAGCTACACGACAAAAGATCATGTCATAAGTGTCATCAGAAGTCTTCCTGAAAGCTGGATGCCCTTGGTGACTTCAATAGAGCTTACGAGAGATGTTGAGCGTATGAGTTTAGAAGAACTCATCAGCATACTGAAGTTCCATGAGCTGAAACGCTCAGAGATGCAAGATCTGAGGAAGAAGTCAATAGCCTTGAAATCCAAATCTGAGAAGGCTAAAGCAGAGAAGTCAAAAGCTCTTCAAGCTGAGGCAGAAGAATCTGAAGAAGCATCAGAAGATTCTGATGAAGATGAGATGACTCTGATCTCTAAAAGACTCAATCGCATCTGGAAGCACAGGCAGAGCAAGTACAAAGGCTCTGGAAAGGCCAAAGGAAAGTCTGAATCCTCAGGTCAGAAGAAGTCCTGAATTAAAGAAGTCACATGCTTTGAGTGCAAAGAATCAGGGCACTACAAAAGTGACTGTCCAAAGTTGAAGAAGGACAAGAGGCCAAAGAAGCACTTCAAGACCAAGAAAAGTTTGATGGTGACTTTTGATGAATCAGAGTCAGAGGATGTTGACTCTGATGGTGAAGTCCAAGGACTCATGGCCATTGTCAAAGACAAAGGAGCAGAGTCAAAGGATGCTGTTGACTCTGACTCAGAATCAGAAGGAGATCCTAACTCAGACGATGAAAATGAGGTATTCGCTTCTTTCTCTACCTCTGAACTGAAACATGCTTTGTCTGATTATCATGGATAAGTATAACTCTTTATTGTCTAAGCATAAGAAGCTGAAAAAGAACTTATCTGCTGTGTCTAAGATTCCTTCTGAACATGAGAAAATCATTTCTGATTTGAAAAATGATAACCATGCTTTAGTGAATTCTAACTCTGTGCTTAAGAATCAAATTGCTAAGTTAGAAGAAGTTATTGCCTGCGATGCCTCTGATAGTAAGCATGAATCTAAGTATGAAAAATCTTTTCAAAGATTCCTGGCTAAAAGCGTAGATAGAAGCTTAATGGCTTCAATGATCTATGGCGTGAGTAGAAATGGAATGCATGGCATTGGCTATTCTAAACCAATTAGAAATGAGCCTTCTATGCCTAAAGCTAAATCTTTGTATGAATGCTTTGTTCCCTCTGGTACCACTTTGTAAGATCAAGTTTTGATCTAGTAGTACAACTCTATGTTTTGATGATTACAAGTTAACCTTTTGATATGAACAATTGTGGTACTCTAACGTGTTTTTTCTGAGTGTGCTATTTACAGGCTCTGACCCTGACTCAATTTCACACAAATCAGAAGCACTGTGTATAAAGGGTAACCCAAGCAACGCTTTCGCATTCACCATGTTCAGTATGAACAGTGGAAAAGCTTCAGAAGATCTGAAGCTATACAAACTCTGATGAGGACTCAGTCGCTAGAAGCTCTGATGATCCAGAAGTTCTGACAACCAAGAAACACTGAAGGTTCAGATGTTCCGATGGTGTAGAAGACTCTGAAGATCCAGAAGCTGAATAGTGGAAACTCTGAAGTCCAGAAGCAAGAAACTCTGAAGGCCATGTTCTTCCCTCTGAGTTCAGAATCAGAAGATACAATGGTCAGAGGATCTGTGCTATCCCTCTGACTCTGATCAACCGGCTTCACAAGTTCCCATACGAAGCATTCCTCTGATCAGAAGTCTCCTAGGTTAAAAGGTCAAGTCGCTATCCAAGTACAAAAGCAAGTGTACCTTCCTGACGACCTACCTAACGTTCTCAGCCACAGCAGAAGCTGGATTTTCCAGAACTGCCCTCCAACGGTAGCATTTCCCATGCAACGCTCAACCCTAATCCTTGGAGTATATATAGAGGCTGAAGATTGAAAGAAGCGGCTAGAGAAGAAGAAAAAAATATACAAGAAGCAATACACACGCGCAAGATATATTCTAAGCTTTCTTTCATCTTGTAATTTATTTTAGTTTACACTCAGCTTATTCAGAAGCAAACCCTTGTAAACACCAACCTCAAACAGTTGTTTGATTTTCCTTAAGGGACCGGGTAGGTCAGTATCCTTAAGAAGACTAAGAGAGTGAATCTTAGTGGTGATTCCTTTAGGAGATCAAGGTTGATCGGATCCTAGAGAAGACTAAGAGAGTGAATCTTAGTGTGAGCTAAGTCAGTGTAATTGTTAGTCACTTGTAGGTTTCAAGTGCAGTTGTAACTCTTACCTGATTAGTGGATTGCCTTCATTCTAAGAAGGAAGAAATCACCTTAACGGGTGGACTGGAGTAGCTTGAGTGATTTATCAAGTGAACCAGGATAAAATCCTTGTGTGCTTTTCTATCTCTATCTTTTGCACTTAGTTCTCGAAAAGATTTGTTAAAATCTTTAAGGTGGTAGTTTTGTACTGAAAACGTTATTCAAACCCCCCCTTTCTACCGTTTTTCATACCTTCAATTGGTATCAGAGCGCAAGTTCTGATTACCACACCTAACAGTGTTCAGTGATCCGGGCCGGTGTGAAAAACAATGGCTGCCACCACCAGTGAAACTCAAAGAGATGGTTACAACGCAAAGCCTCCTATGTTCGATGGTCAAAGGTTCGAATATTGGAAAGATAGACTGGAAAGTTTCTTTCTGGGTTTCGATGCAGATCTCTGGGATATTATTGTGGATGGCTATGAGCGTCCAGTTGATGCAGATGGCAAAAAGATCCCAAGGTCAGAGATGTCTGCAGATCAAAAGAAGCTGTACTCACAACATCATAAAGCAAGAGCAATTCTTCTAAGTGCTATCTCCTATGAGGAGTATCAGAAGATTACAGATCGTGAGTTTGCTAAAGGCATTTTTGATTCTCTGAAGATGTCTCATGAAGGAAACAAGAAAGTCAAAGAATCAAAGGCATTATCTTTGATCCAAAAGTATGAATCCTTCATCATGGAGCCAAATGAGTCCATTGAAGAAATGTTCTCCAGATTTCAACTGCTTGTAGCTGGCATACGTCCTCTCAACAAGAGCTACACAACAAAAGATCACGTCATAAGGGTCATCAGGTGTCTTCCTGAAAGTTGGATGCCTTTGGTGACTTCAATAGAGCTCACGAGAGATGTTGAGAATATGAGTTTAGAAGAACTCATCAGCATTTTGAAATGCCATGAGCTGAAGCGCTCAGAGATGCAAGATCTGAGGAAAAAGTCCATAGCCTTGAAATCCAAATCTGAAAAGGCTAAGGTTGAGAAGTCAAAGGCTCTTCAAGCTGAAGAAGAAGAATCTGAAGAAGCATCAGAAGATTCTGATGAAGATGAGCTGACTCTGATCTCCAAGAGACTCAACCGCATCTGGAAGCACAGGCAGAGCAAGTTCAAAGGTTCTGGAAAGGCAAGAGGAAAGTCTGAATCCTCAGGTCAGAAGAAGTCATCAATCAAGGAAGTCACTTGCTTTGAGTGCAAAGAATCAGGGCACTACAAAAGTGACTGTCCAAAATTGAAGAAGGACAAGAAGCCAAAGAAGCACTTCAAGACCAAGAAGAGTCTGATGGTGACATTCGATGAATCAGAGTCAGAGGATGTTGACTCTGATGGTGAAGTCCAAGGACTCATGGCTATTGTCAAAGACAAAGGAACAGAGTCAAAGGAAGCTGTTGACTCTGACTCAGAATCAGAAGGAGATCCAGACTCTGACGATGAAAATGAGGTATTTGCTTCCTTCTCTACCTCTGAACTGAAACATGCTTTGTCTGATATCATGGATAAGTATAACTCCTTGTTGTCTAAGCATAAAAAGCTGAAAAAGAACTTATCTGCTGTTTCTAAAACTCCTTCTGAACATGAGAAAATCATATCTGATTTGAAAAATGATAACCATGCTTTAGTTAATTCTAACTCTGTGCTTAAGAATCAAATTGCAAAGTTAGAAGAAGTTATTGCCTGCGATGCCTCTGATAGTAAGCATGAATCTAAGTATGAAAAATCTTTTCAAAGATTCCTGGCTAAAAGCGTAGATAGAAGCTTAATGGCTTCAATGATCTATGGTGTAAGCAGAAATGGAATGCATGGCATTGGCTATTCTAAACCAATTAGAAATGAGCCTTCTGTGTCTAAAGCTAAATCCTTGTATGAATGCTTTGTTCCCTCTAGTACCATATTGCCTGATCCTGTACCTGCTGAAGTTGCTAAAAACCCTCTTAAAAAGGGATCTTTCTCTATGACTAAATATCATGCAAATATTCCTTTAAAATATCATGTTGA
Organism: Lotus japonicus; assembly: GCF_012489685.1. NCBI lineage: Eukaryota > Viridiplantae > Streptophyta > Magnoliopsida > Fabales > Fabaceae > Lotus > Lotus japonicus. The sequence continues at coordinate 18,190,349 of NC_080042.1, read as the reverse complement.
GACACCCAAGGTGATCAGAACCTTTGGGGTAACTAACAAAAGAGGACCCAGAAAGTGGGTACCTAAGGACAAGATTATCTATGTTGCAGATATCCTTGATAGCTCCACTGAAACACCAATCATGGTATCTGGACAGTGGATGCTCGCGTCACATGACGGGAGAAAAGCGTATGTTCCGAGAGCTGAAACTTAAGCCTGGAGGCGAAGTTGGCTTTGGAGGAAATGAAAAGGGTAAAATTATTGGTACTGGTACTATTTGTGTAGATAGTAGTCCATGCATTGATAATGTTTTATTGGTAGACGGCTTAACACATAACTTATTGTCTATAAGTCAATTAGCTGACAAGGGTTATGATGTTATATTCAATCAAAAGTCCTGCCGGGCTGTAAGTCAGATCGATGGCTCTGTTCTGTTTAACAGCAAGAGGAAGAACAACATTTATAAGATCAGATTATCTGAGTTGGAGGCTCAGAATGTGAAGTGCCTTCTGTCTGTTAATGAAGAGCAGTGGGTATGGCATAGACGGTTAGGGCATGCCAGTATGAGAAAGATTTCTCAGCTGAGCAAGCTAAACCTTGTCAGGGGCTTACCCAATCTGAAGTTCGCTTCAGACGCTCTTTGTGAAGCATGTCAGAAAGGCAAATTCACAAAAGTCCCTTTCAAGGCAAAGAATGTTGTCTCAACCTCAAGGCCGTTAGAACTTCTGCATATCGACCTGTTTGGACCAGTGAAAACTGAGTCTATAGGTGGCAAGAGATATGGGATGGTTATCGTTGATGACTATAGCCGCTGGACATGGGTAAAGTTTCTAACCCGCAAGGATGAGTCTCATGCTGTGTTCTCTACCTTCATTGCTCAAGTGCAAAACGAGAAGGCTTGTAGAATTGTGCGTGTCAGAAGTGACCATGGTGGAGAGTTTGAGAATGACAAGTTTGAGAGTCTGTTTGATTCCTATGGAATTACACATGATTTCTCTTGTCCCAGAACTCCTCAACAAAATGGTGTTGTTGAGAGGAAGAACATAACTCTTCAGGAGATGGCTAGAACCATGCTCCAAGAAACTGGCATGGCTAAGCACTTTTGGGCAGAGGCAGTAAATACAGCATGTTACATTCAGAACAGAATCTCTGTGAGACCAATTCTGAATAAGACTCCTTATGAATTGTGGAAGAACATAAAACCCAACATTTCTTATTTTCATCCTTTTGGCTGTGTTTGTTATGTTCTCAATACTAAGGATAGATTGCATAAATTTGATGCTAAATCTTCTAAGTGTCTATTACTTGGTTATTCTGATAGATCTAAAGGTTTTAGATTTTATAATACTGATGCTAAGACTATTGAAGAATCTATTCATGTTAGATTTGATGATAAGCTTGACTCTGACCAGTCAAAGCTAGTTGAAAAGTTTGCAGATTTAAGCATTAATGTTTCTGACAAAGGCAAAGCTCCAGAGGAAGTTGAGCCAGAGGAAGATGAACCAGAGGAAGAAGCTGGTCCCTCTAACTCACAAACTCTGAAGAAGAGCAGAATCACTGCAGCTCATCCTAAGGAATTGATTCTGGGCAACAAAGATGAACCAGTCAGAACCAGATCTGCCTTCAGACCCTCTGAAGAGACCTTGCTGAGTCTGAAAGGATTGGTGTCCTTAATTGAACCCAAGTCCATAGATGAAGCTCTTCAGGACAAGGATTGGATTCTGGCCATGGAAGAAGAATTGAATCAATTCTCCAAGAACGATGTTTGGAGCTTAGTGAAGAAGCCTGAGAATGTCCATGTTATTGGAACGAAATGGGTATTCAGAAACAAGCTAAATGAGAAAGGAGATGTAGTCAGAAACAAGGCAAGGCTAGTTGCTCAAGGCTACAGCCAGCAGGAAGGAATAGACTACACTGAAACATTTGCTCCAGTAGCAAGACTGGAGGCAATCAGACTATTGATTTCTTTCTCAGTAAATCACAACATAGTTCTACATCAGATGGACGTAAAGAGTGCCTTCCTAAATGGCTATATCTCAGAGGAAGTCTATGTTCATCAACCCCCAGGTTTTGAAGATGAAAAGAAACCAGACCATGTGTTCAAATTGAAGAAATCACTCTACGGTCTGAAGCAAGCTCCCAGAGCATGGTATGAGAGACTTAGCTCATTCCTTCTGGAGAATGAGTTTGTAAGGGGTAAAGTAGATACAACTCTTTTTTGCAAGACTTATAAAGATGATATCTTAATTGTGCAAATTTATGTTGATGATATTATATTTGGTTCTGCTAATCAATCTCTATGCAAAGAATTTTCTGAGATGATGCAGGCTGAATTTGAGATGAGTATGATGGGAGAATTAAAGTACTTTCTGGGAATACAAGTTGATCAAACACCAGAAGGAACATATATCCATCAGAGCAAGTACACTAAAGAACTTCTGAAGAAGTTCAATATGCTGGAATCTACAGTGGCCAAGACTCCAATGCATCCAACATGCATTCTGGAAAAAGAAGATATAAGTGGTAAAGTATGTCAGAAGCTCTACCGTGGCATGATAGGTTCACTTCTGTACTTAACTGCATCGAGGCCAGACATATTATTTAGTGTTCATTTATGTGCTCGTTTCCAATCAGATCCAAGGGAAACCCACTTAACTGCTGTTAAGAGGATCCTAAGGTATCTGAAAGGCACCACTAACCTTGGCTTGATGTATAAGAAAACATCAGAGTATAAGCTTTCAGGTTATTGTGATGCTGATTATGCTGGAGATAGAACAGAGAGAAAAAGTACTTCTGGAAATTGTCAATTTCTGGGAAGCAATCTAGTCTCATGGGCAAGCAAGAGGCAATCAACCATTGCTCTATCAACTGCAGAGGCAGAATATATCTCAGCAGCAATATGCAGCACTCAGATGCTCTGGATGAAACATCAGCTGGAGGATTATCAGATCCTTGAGAGCAATATCCCAATCTATTGTGATAACACTGCTGCAATTTCGTTGAGAAAGAATCCTATCTTGCATTCAAGGGCAAAGCACATTGAGGTAAAGTATCACTTCATTAGAGATTATGTGCAGAAGGGCGTACTTCTTCTGAAGTTTGTTGATACTGACCATCAATGGGCAGATATCTTTACAAAGCCCTTAGCTGAAGATAGATTTAATTTTATTCTGAAAAATCTAAACATGGACTTTTGTCCAGAGTGAAGATAGATCAGAACCTCTGACTATGATACTTCTTGATCAGAAGATGTCTAGTCCAGAAGGTAACTCAATCAGAGTGTGTGTGCCCACTGGTACTGACTCTGAAGCTGAGACAACAACACGTGCGTCAGAATTTCTGAAGCATAGTTCCTTGTGCCCGTGTGACAGTCTGTTGTGATTACGTGTAGATATGCTTATCTCCTGTGTGTGATTGTGTATTTTACTGTTACTGTCTATCTTTAATTTTCAACCGTTGATCTTAAAGTGCTTTTTGAATCAACAACGGTTATTTGATAAAACCCACTATACACACACGTTCTCTCTCACTTCCGGTTTTCACTCTCGCACTCCCTGCTTTTCAAAACTGCCTCCTTCGTGATTTCTCTCTCGATCTCTCTTCATCCTTCAAACTTCATCTTCTACCTCAAACCTTCAACCTCTTCAAAATGGTGAGACAAACCAGAAGATCTACTGCAGATGCACCTCAGTTCCCTCACATGGTAGTCGGTTTGGCAACGGGTCAACGGGGCTCTGAGAACCCAGCACAAGAACAAGCTCAAGCTCAAGAGGAGATTGTTCCTATTGCAGAACGGGGCTGTGCCGTTCACTGTGTATTTCCTCCTGAGGAACTCCAAGTCCTGGCAGAATGGAGATTCAACCTCGACAACTTGGCTGCAAATGGGTTTGATC